>NC_051236.1:30475000-30502500 GCF_015220715.1 Pygocentrus nattereri
CATCACAGAACGTAGGTCCACAGTATGTGAGAATGGAGGCACACAAAGAGATTCAGACTGGGCATATTGCTAAGTCTTCTTCTTTTCTCTGTATCTTCTATTTCTCTCCCTCTCTCTCCTTTATCTCTGCCTGTGAATGTGTTAGCAGGTGGTCATGCTGTGTAAGTGTGAATGTGTGTATGTGTGTGTATTGTGAGTGCTCTGCTGGACCACTCAGTCGCCGTTCAGTGAGTGTATAATGCTCGGACAAGCATAAAAATCTCCAGCGAGAGGCAGAGGTGGCAGTGATTACAGCATAGTGTGTATTATTCCCACAATGCCCTCACACACGCATACACACACACACACACACACACACAACACTAACAAATACAGCGTATTGGTCAGAGAGGCATGAATCATACACTGAGGTTTGCTGATGACACATTCACTGCCCAACTTAAACAGATTTATTACAGACCTGCTGTTCCTTCACATTTCAAAACTCCACAATACAGCATGTTCAATTTTCATAAGAAACAGTGAGGACAGTGTGGACAACTTTGTTAAGAACCCTTTCCTTGTACCTCTACTTACCGGCCATTTGACAAGCTTCACCTACCCTATAGGTCCACTTTAAACAGACTACATTACATCTATTGTCATTTTATTTATCTACCACAGAGTATTGAGGTTAATTAAATCATGAATGGGTCCTCAAAGTGAAGACGTTTAGCTTTAATTTGAGGGCATTTGTACCCAAATTGGCTGAACAATGGAGGAATTCATACATATCCTTCTAGGGGCTCAGAAGCAACTGGACAAACTAACATAATCATAAATTAAATGGTCTTTTTTAATATTTGATGTCAAATGCCTAGCATTCAGTGCCTGAAATCTGAAACCCAGAGTCATCAGCAAGTGCTAAGTTTCTTCTAGAGATCATCAATTCCATCGTACCAGAGAACAAGTACGAGGACACGTTTTTAGTACGCGCCGATAAAGAGTCTGACGCAATACTGAGTAAACTCCTAGTAGTTGTTAGTGTAAACGAGTGTAATGTACCTCAACTGTTAAATCATTAAATCTAGCTCATTTTAAATGATATGCATTAGCTAGCTATTCTAACAACAGTCAAATTTGATCGAGTAGCATTGCAGGTTTTGTTCCTTGCCAGAAAAGCACATCAATTAGTACAATTCTCAGTTTTGTACCCCGATCTGTCTCTTTCAACAACACTCTGTGTAGCAGAGGCTAACGCATCCGAGGAGCTCACTTGTGGAGTTTTATGTCTGAAAAATGTTGTTTGGCTGTTTGAGCTGTAGTTGTAGATGTCCTCTAAAGCCGAGGCGTACACTGTGTGACTTTAGTAGTCTTCTTATTTGTTGACTCTCACTGTACATTTAAATAGACCATCATGTACGGATAAAGCCTATGACTCACACAGTATGCTCAGTCTACGCTACGTGAAATGCTCTGACCAAGAAGAATTTCAAATAAAGCTGTTTCATTCAAAATAACTTGTTGAGCGTAGAGTACTGAGAACCGATAAACTGACTAGTGCTGCTAACTCTGCAGCTAAAAGCCAGGCAACAATGTACATGGTAGGACAATATTACCTCTATGTGGCCTATTTTAAAAGAAAAATTAATTATTAATGTTTATATCTTGCTATTCTATTCAGTCAAAGTTGGCATGTATCGACTTTGATAGGAAATGTCAACTTTTTGCCTCCTTTTGAGTCGCCCACGTGTTCCCACCCACACTAGGGAAGCTTTTAGTTAGACTGGAAGGAGAAGGGCTTTCAGGCATGGACCTCCCGCCAGATTACAGTTAACTCCATTCAGATGTTTAGGATGAGCAGCACATTCCGCTAGCTAGTCAATTCAACAGAAAAGTAGCAGATAGGTTGCAATTATAGAATTGATTATGATGACACTATAAATAATTGTTAAT
The DNA here is from genome assembly GCF_015220715.1 of Pygocentrus nattereri. Classification (NCBI taxonomy): domain Eukaryota; kingdom Metazoa; phylum Chordata; class Actinopteri; order Characiformes; family Serrasalmidae; genus Pygocentrus; species Pygocentrus nattereri. The sequence continues at coordinate 30,476,936 of NC_051236.1, forward strand.
TGAAATTAGAGGTCCATCACTTAAAAATACCAACCAGGCAGAAACTGACCATTGATGCACCAACAAGATAGAGCTACACTATACACCCTAAAGTCTGCTGGGAGCTGCTCATCCAACATTTCTTCTGAAATCAAAGGTATTAACTGAGAGTTTGTCAAGACTTTACACTAGATATTGGAATCTTGCTGTGACGATTTGATTGCATTCAACCACGAGAGCATTAGTGAGGTCAGCTACTGAAGTTGGATAATCAGTTCTTTATCACAAATGCCTTTCATCTGATCTCAAAGGTATTGATTGGTCCCCCGCACGCCTGCCCAGCAGCCCCCCGCAGGCTACTTCAAGGCATCCCATTCTATTGGCAATGCTTTTCTATGGAGGTTATACCAGCCGTGTGTGCAATGTGCGTGCTCCTTAAAGTAGAATTCAGAATTACAAGGGGTGTCTCAATACTTTTGGACATACACTGTAAAAGGATAGGGTTTCATATAAAGTGGCCAGAGAGGGAATGAATAAACAGGAAGATGTGAAAAATCAAGCAGAGATTTCTGAAGATGCATGTATCTCTCTGCATCAGCAAAGCCTGCAGTACAGCATGGCTGTTTGACCTTGAAGGATGAAGTTACCAGCTGCAGCCTCCTCTTGCTTCTGCTATTCTAAATGTGAAGCCTCAACACACACACACACACACACACACACACATTACAGTACAGCCTGGATGAAGATTCTTTGGCACTGCACAGAACGACACATCAAACACCTCCCAACTTGACATGTAGATCCATTAGCGGGTCGTCCTGGGTTACAAATTCACCTTCAAACTCTCTCTCTCTCTCTCTCTCTCTCTCTCTCTCTCTCTCTCTCTGGCCATGTTTTTCTCACTCGCTTCATTTTATTCTCTCTTCCCCTCTGCTTCTGTCTGTCCTTCTGTCCGTGTTATTCTCTCTCCCTCCTATGTTTTTCTCTCTCCTCCTGCTTCTCTCTAAATTTCCAGTTCTTTGTCTTTCTCTCTTCCCCCTCTCTATACTATACTCTCTCTCTCCCTCTTCTAGTTCCCTCTCTCTGCCTTTTTCTTTATTATTCTCTCTTTTTCCATCTTATTCTCTCCCTATTCCTTTTCTTCTCCATTTCTCTATCCTATTGTATTATCTCTATATGCTTGGTCCCCTCTTCTCTCTTTGTGCTACATTCATGCAGTAATGTATGCTACTGAAATGAAACAGAAACATTGGGTATGGTTTCATTTATTATGCCTTTCCACTTTACTGCACAGAAATCCCCACTGTGTGTGTGTGTGTGTGTGTGTGTGTGTGTGTGTGTGTGTGTGTTTGCGCACCATGCCTGACTGACAGTGTTTTGGCTGTACTGTAATCAGCTCTGTCACCAGTTCAAATGCAAAGGTAATGACATAGCATGTTAAAACAGCACTGTAAAATCCAACCAAACACACACATGGGCCTCCTGAGACCCTTTACAGTCTCATCTTCATGCAGCGTCGCACACTTGTCCTACAGGCCCCTTTCCTCATTTGGTCTCAAATAACCAGGATTTAATGGTGTCTAGGCAGATGGCCAAATATCTTGTATGTGTGTGTGTGTGTGTGTGTGTGTGTGTGTGCGTATTTCAAAGGCAATTCACAATGACAAATGACAAAAGTTTCAAACAAAGCAGCTACTCTTCCACTGAAAAAGCTCACATTAGTGCCAGTGCTAGTCTAGTCATGTCACACACACCTCCACTTACCAACCTGCTCACACAGACACACACACACACACACACACACACACACACGCACACACATCACACCAATTTGATCATGACTCTTTAGAAAACAATTAACCTTGCAAAATGCTCGTCTTCCAGTAACAACCAACTCCAAACGTTTCTTTCTCTGAAAAGTGAAGGAAAAATTCCAACAAGAACAAACCTGCAGTGAGAGCAGCATTTTCCTAGGGAACACAAAATGCATACAAGTTATCCTGATGATCTGGAGGGTGTTGTTGTTTTTATTTAATTCCAGATGTTTTTGAGAGATTCCAAGAACTTTTTGGATTAAACTAGATAGAAGACCACACCCACAGATGAGTAAACACTGTATTTTCTAACACTTTTTTTTTACATCTAACAATAAATAAATGAGTAAATAAATGAACAACAAACTAAATAAATGAATGAACAACTGAATGAATTAACATATTACGGTGTTTTGATTTAATTAACTTTGGAGTTCAGAATTACTGAACATTTGTGACTATTTACACACATACAATAGAAAACAATAAACCAAGCAGTTTTCTTCAAAGTTTCTGAAGTTTATTTGCCCCCCCCCCCCCCCCCCCCAAAAAAAAGCATACCCTACATTGTTTATTTTAATTGATTGATTCCAAAGGGTCAAAAAATTATTTGACCATGTCTACAACTGATATCTTGCACATCAAACAAAAACAAAAATGCACTCAGCCAATCAGATGTTTCTGGTGTTGGCATGCCAACAACCAAGATGACTGATTGGCTGTGTCCCAGCAACTAGAACTAACAGAAGTTAAAAGGATTATTTCTCCTCTGCTTTGTCATGTGTGGTGTTACATCTCCAAAAGCAGCTCAGTCTGAGTTACTGACATCAGAACTGTGTGCAAAAGCGCTCACAAAGTTCCAGCTCCTGAACATTCCTTAAGATGAAACTCTTATCCTTACACTTTTCGAAAATGGAAAGTAGCCTACCCAGTGTCTATGTTTGCCTGCTTTAGGGACACTTTGTTTGCCTGTTTTCTAGTGCAAACCAATCCAAAAAGTCCACGTTGTACTTGGTGCAGAACAAGAGAACTGTGCTCCCTGGTTCGGTTTGCTGCTGATGGGAATGCACTTTTATGACGGTCAGCACCAAAGAAGGGAATTCAACGCTAGCACATGTTTTTAGTTCTTCAGCGCTGTACTGTCTGCATAGTCTGACTGTTTTAACACCTGAATCCTGACAATTGTTCATATTGCTCATACAGCACAAGCTGTTACTAATAATGACAGATGAGCAATAGAACAATACCAAAGCAATGCATTTGATTTTGGCACATGGGATGCAGAATGTATTATTAACCAAGCATCAGCGACCTAATTGGTTGAATTCAAATTGAGGCATCATAAAGAAGCAGATAACAAATTACGTTTTACTTGGCTTTGCGTTAAACGCCTCGATTTTCTATTTTTTATTTTACATTTTTCTGTTTCCATGGTAGCAAATGTAAGAGTAACAGAGCTCTTGTATCACTGCAAAATCTCTGACCAATCACCGAACACCCACACTTGTCAACTGGTGCCTTTTAGCCAGTTCTATGTGAAACCAGCCAAACCAAATGAAAAAGATGCAAAGCCACAAAAAACCCAAACCTTGGTGTGAACTTCAGCAAACAAACTAGCTGTGAAAACAGCCTTGAATACACATACTTCCACATTTCAACCTACACATGCGGACAAGGCATCTGCCAGGTGCACAGGGAGGGAACTGGACCTTATTAAAACTGACAGATAAAGTGGTTTCTCTGCCCACAGTCTCCTTCTGCATGCGACGAGAGGAGCAGAATGTTTCTCTTTGACGCTTCTCGTTAAATTGACTCATCTTCTGATCATACAGTCTGCAGAAACAAAGGCGAATCAATTTGGCCTGTCATGTAAAGGTCACCGTCACTTCTGCTGGGTTGACTGAGAAAGGTGTGGCATGCATTGCTGCAAGAATTTAGTCTCAAAGCTCACAGTCATGTGTGGGTCTTTCACACAAAATTTCTATAAGATGTCGTCCACCTTTTCTTTGTTGTGATCCACATCTTCATTCTGTTGATCACAGATACGGGTTTCGCCACCTATAATATTGCTCATTTTCTGGTAATCAGTTAACTATCTTGCTAGCTAAAGTTAAAATGATGAACATTTGTTATACTTGGTTAGGATGCTGTTCATCATGACCTTAGCTACATGACCTACTTAGCTGCAAACCTTGATAACTGGTGGGATAATCGAATGTGTTGAATATAAAATAATGTCTTGTGTAACTTTCCAGCTGCAACTAGTTGCACAGAAGTTTCACCCTTTAAAACTAGCCTTAGAAGTCACATTTATCACTGCAAAAGCATCTTAACATTTTATGATTTTATATTAACCTTTTCTCATTTGTAGCTCACAGAAACCAGTGAAAATCTTTGCTCCTTATGGCGATTCTAAATTTTACTTTTTGGCATATTTTAGATAAAAAATAAACAGAAACAAACATTTAAAATGTGTAGGCTCAAAGCTGTTGATGTAGAAGTTAAACTGAATATATATATATATATATATATATATATATATATATATATAATTGATTAGGTAACTGAATGTAAATGCAATTGATTTGGTAACTACATAATGTATGTGTGGACTTACATCAGTAAACAGCTGTAGTGTTTATGGCTTAATGACAAATAAAATGTGTAGACTTCTAAGAGTAAAAATGCCGTATTGAATGTTGTTCTTACATCATGAAAGATGTAAAGCAACATAAAAGGAATGAAAGAAACTCCAAATACTACACAAAGAGAAACTGCTTTTTAAGTAAGCTCAGCATTAAATGGCTCCTGTGTTGACGTAACTGAATGCCTGTAAATCAGACGTGGCTGTACAGCCGTGATTTCCTCAGAATTAACTGTGGGCAGTGAATCAGAACCGATGCTGATCCGCTTCCTCCAAAAACCTCTGACCCCCCCCCACACTGGCATTTGAAAATCCATCATAAATAATTACCTCATTTTTCAAGACAAAGCATCTTCTGCACTCAGTCACTGACAAAACCTTTTACCTATGTGTATGTGTGTGTAAGAATCAGTGACAGTGAGTTGAACAGAAGAAGCTGGAATACCCTAACTCTAAAATGTAGTAATAACACACTACCCTGCATGGTGTAGTATCAGAAAACAGCAGACTGCCATCTTGCAGGCATCTCATAATGCCTGGCCCACATTTTTATATTTTTCACTGGTTTTTTTGTCCGTAATCATTGTCATTGTCAAAATCCATACACTACACAATCTGCCTTGAATGAAACAACACAAAGAAGAGGTCAATAGGGACATGTGTATACATACATACATTAGGTGACTAGTTCTCGATTTATGTTCTCATACTTATGCTCATAACTTCTTCCATACACAGCTCATTGGTTGAAAGTCTTTCAGGCATGATCTTATTTCCCACCAGAGAATCAGTGTCCACACTACCTGTAGCATCTTCTGCACTCAGTCACTGACAAATCCTAAGTTGCATTGAATATGTTTAAAATTTATGATTCACAATCATAGATTTAAAGAGGAAAGATTGGATTATAGACACTCCACACTACAGGATATTCTGAGAGGATCATCGTTTCAGATCGCTCTGATATCAGCAGACCTTTTGTGATTGTTGGGAGGAGCAAATCTGCCTCAAAATGGGCCTGATGATCCTGTAATAATGGCATAATGTGAACACCTGGTGATAAACATAAGAAATTCGGGGCTAAACGTGGGTGGAAATAAAGACTTCATAAGAGTGGAACAAACTGAGCTTAAAATGTGTAAACCAGTCCAAAGCCTTGTAAAAGTGGAGTTCAGGGGGCAATGGTGTGCTCATCAACATTTGATGGACAACATGCATGCTGTTAGCTGAAGAAGCAAGAAGCTGAACAAAAGCAAACATAGCTGAAAAGTCCCCCAGAAAACTCTAGCTACACATGAAAATGTGTTTTATGGGTGTGAAATACAAACTATGTGTAATAAAAATCTACATTACCTTCTGCAAGGGAAAAGGGAAAAGCAGTTCTATTAGCCATTGACAGCATTTGACTGCTGGCTAGCTTTATTTACTTGTGTTACTGGAATTTGAAGGTGGGTTTTAGAGGAGGGGCAAACTTGTTAGCCACAATCTTGCACTAAAAGTTTACCAAGCCATCCCCAAGCTTGTTAGCAAATCAAGACTGGCCTTGCAAGACAAATTGGACTATAAAATTATTTAACACATTTAATAAATAACAATATTTTTTGTTTTTCAATGTTTAATGTTTTTTTTTTGGGGGGGGGGGGGTGGTGGGGGCGGTGGGGGGGCTACCAGGTAAAACTTAATTCTACTTACACAAGGACGTCCTGACATATACATAAGAATTGAATAACATTTCTATCTATGAACAATGTATGTCAGCATTTGCAAGATTACATGTTTTATGGCATTATGGCAAATGGCACAGTATTGACATCACTAATGCACCAATATGGAAGTGATTTACAGCAACATTTGAGTCAAGCAAATTCAGGAGGCAACGTGAGCCCGAAAGAAATGAGCATCTCTTTGGATGCATGTACTGTATTTTCAGATTTTTGATTGGTTCATTTGTTTTGTTCTTTGGACCTTATTAAGCATTTGGTAATGAGCAGATGAGTTGGATTTTGGTGTTTTTGGGCAGAAGAAACATTAAATTGTGCAAAACAACATGACAATAACACTATAATGGGTAACACTGCACTAATACACTTGTAACACATTTGACTCAACTCAGTTATTGTCTCAATTCAACCCTCCCGCTTATCTATAAACCTCTGTGGTCCTTGTTCTCAGATGTTGTAGCACCCAACGCTGCATCTCTCGTCTGACTGACGACAGCTTTCCCTGAGATAATCAGGTAATCATGTACCTGAACCTAAATTGCACTGCATATCTGGTTAAACACACACTCCCTAAATTAGATCATTTCCTTCCTCTCAAAGCCTCTAATATGCAAATGAGTTCCCAAATGTAAAACTGCGATCTGCTAATTAGACTGTAAACACCAACACACATATACAGACAACAAAAAACAGTTAGCTGCAATGATGCTGCAAAAGTATTCAGTGCAAATGTAGTACTTTTTTTTAACCATAGCTTTCGTAAAATGAGATGGTACAAATGTCCCTCCTGTCCTGCTATTACTGTTACATATACATGCGTTTACATAATACATATATGGGCCATAATATTACATATAGGCACCTACAGAACTGTCCAAAAGTTGAATTTCTTTTTTTAGTTTAGTTATTCAAGCTACAAACTTTATTTTTTAACATCAGGAAAAAAAGTAAAAACATATATTTTACAGAAAATTACAGAGAAGCTTCCAAACTAAACATAATATCAATTTCCAGTATTTACTGTGTCCATTATTTCCTTTTCTTACAGCTTCCGTTCTTTTTGTGAGCCACACTTTCAGTTTTTCAAAGAAACTTTTGAAATTTTCTTTTTTTCATGATCCAAGTGATCCCAAACACATTCAGTGATGCTGAGGTCTGGACTCTGGAGTGGTCAATCCATTGTTCTGAGAGCATCAGCAGCTGATTTGTTTAAGGTATACAGTACTATGTGTATATACAAATATGCACGTATGAGCCCACATCGTGACGCTGTATTAAAACAAAATCATGCATGAGCCATGGGGGTGTTTTCATTGAGACAATCTCTGTCGAATGGACATCGATACACTGCAGACACTTTAACGCTACCTGTATCTCACCTACTCTACCAAACATCTGTTGGAGTGAACAAAAGCTGTGTAGCTTTATTAGATCTATTGAAAACCAAACTCAGTTACACACACACATACATCAAAGCATTATAGCGGAGGGACAGCACTAATGCACTTTACACTGACACACAGCTTCTGTCATCTAATTATGTGTGTTTTAAGGAATTAATCTTTACTTAGTCAACAGTGGAATCAGACACTCCAGAGAAATGTGAATGAGAGAGAGAGAGAGAGAGAGAGAGAACAAGTGTACATCAGTGTGTGTGTGTGTGTGTGTGTGTGTGTGTGTGTGTGTGTGTGTGAGAGAGAGAGAATCCCCAGAGTGTCTCTGCTCTTTAGCAGGTCAGGCTGCTCTCAGCTGTGTGTCACTGACTGTATTATCCTGAGTGATTCTGTCACCACAAACACAATTTTTTCCCTTTTATTAAATAACATTAACATTGTAGTGCTTTTTCATGCTATATAGTGTCTGTTCTGCCTCTCTGTCATGAATACCTCTACGTCCAGCTGCTCAGGCCTGTGTAGCTTTGGTAGGAAAAATCCATTTCACGTCCGTTTTACAATTTAGAAACTGACGAGCTCACAGTGTCATCCTTACTTACAGTGATAAAGAAATATATATTCACTACTTTCTACCACTTTAGAATAAGACGGCTTCAGATATAATAGCTGACCTTTTAAACCAGAAGTTATAAGTAATTATTTCAAAGTGTTTATGACCTAACTAATAACCATCAATAAACAAATTCTAAACCATTCATAAACCCTTCATAAGGGTAGTCTTATTCTAATCTGGGAATCTTTTCTAACCAACAGATTCTAGTTTCTAAAATTAGATTTTGTATATATTAAGTTTTATTAGACTTTGTGTTTTTTTTTATTTTTACCTTAAAAAAGAGATGTCAACATTGGGTATTATGCATATTACCATACATAGTGAAATACATTGACTAGAAATGATCAGGCTTCTGTGCTGAGAGCAGGTTTTACCGTGGATCACGTAAGGATCATTCTATCAAATTGGTTCAAAGTCAAAGTTCAAAACACATTTTTAACCAAGTTAGATTTTAAACTAAAATTCTTAAGCTTTGAATTTGAACGCTTACTTTCTTAATCAAAGTAAATGATTGAACGTTCCATTTTGTCACTACTGAAACAAACATTTCACTACCGAAACTTTAGCAAATGTTTCAGTAGTGATTGTGATATGGAGCCCCTAAGGGGTTGTGGTTTAAAAACAAGGTTTATGACGCTGCGTTCCTTCGCAAGTGTTTCACATTCCCTTACAAAAAAAAGTGTTCCTTTGCAAATAGTTTGCATTCCCTTGCAAAATATATGCTTGTAAACAGCAAGCAAACATAGGACCTGAGGTGCCTACACACACTGTCTACATTAGTGCTTTGTTTTCAGCATAGCTAACATTAAAAGCTGTTTTCCCGAGGGAACGCAATGTTATTAACTTTTTTTTACCACGGCCCCTTAGTACTGTGAAGACTGTGAACAGTTAGTCAGTCTAGAATCTTTACCTCTTAAGCCCTAAGCTTAGTTAACTCTTTAATTATTTAACTCTTAGTTCTGCAATATGAGTGCAGAAATGACTGATAGACCATTATGAACCCTTAGATTTTAAGGGGAACAATCTCTAAAAATCCAACTTAAATGAAGAATTGCGGATGAGTGAAGGCCTGAAATGTAACTGAGATTACATCTAAGGCAAGTGCTGCAGGTTGTATCAGTGTCTGGTATGAAACCAGGTCTTTTGAAGAGGCATTACAGAGAGTTGTCACAACAGTGAAAGCCATTATCAGCATAAACGTGCCATCTTTTCACATTATTTTTGACGAACATTGCATCAGGACAGCTGTTAAGATTATTAAGGATTGTAATCACTTTGCATTCATTTTCATTTTCTCCTTAGCAGAAACATCAGTATCATCACCTCCCATGATTAACCTTTCAGACTTTTCCTTCAGACTATTTTATTACACTCATAATTTTTCTCACACGCTGTGAAGTATTTCATCTAATACTTCATGATCTGCACATATTGTGCTATTTATGGCGGTGTATATAATCTGCTTACTGGTGATAGTTGGTTTAGTGAAGTCTTCAAGTAAAATTTTCCCTGCACGCTGTGTGGAAATCTAATATATGGCCACATACACATATGTATCATTGATCATAAAGGGTTAAGCATATGTTTAGAAAAATATGTACATATGGTGTTGTGTACATGTATGTAGGTTTGAAATATTGGACATATATGTCTGATCCATTAGGGAACTGGCCCTGTGACCAGAAGGTTGCCGGTTTGATCCCCAGAGCTGACAGTCCATGACTGAGGTGCCCTTGAGCAAGACACCTAACCCCCAACTGCTCCCCGGGCGCCGTGGATAGGGCTGCCCACCGCTCAGGGCAAGTGTGCTCACTGCCCCCTAGTGTGTGTGTTCACTGGTGTGTATGTGGTGTTTCACTTCACGGATGGGTTAAATGCAGAGGTGGAATTTCCCAGTTTGTGGGATCAAAAAAGTATCACTTAACTTAAAGGTGTTACTATGTTATCTACATACCTTTTTCAGCCATTGATACCTTCATTTAGCCAGAGTACTCACCCTGAGATTAAAAATCTCTTTTGCAAGTGAGCCCAGGCCAAGAAGGCAGCAAACAAAAACCAAGAAGACAACAGATAAAGAAACAACACCAATACCACCAGCAACAAAAAATCTAAAAAGTCTAATTTATGCAGTTTCTCCACTCACCCCAAGTGTAGTCAGTCATTCAAGACATGACCGATGTCTGAAGTTTTGAGCCTACGCTACAAGGCTAATGTAGCTAACATTAGCATCATACAAACTGCATATCTGAATCATCACACACTTAAATCACATAAAGCTGCTTAGTAATCACAAGTAGACTTGCTTATGTAAATTCAGGCACTGCAAAAATGGACAAAGGTAAATTTAGCAGAGCTAAAAATAGTGTTAACAGCCATCTTAATGCCTGAATTCTTTAACATGAGATGTGTCTCAGAGCTAAGGATGCAGCCGAGAAGCGCTGCATTTCTCAGCTGTTACATCACTGAAAGCTGTCTCGTTTTGTTAGATCCTTCAAATGCAGCTGAGAATTGCCCTCCTGCATTACCCTGAATTTGAAGGACTCAAACGGTGTATCCTTTCAGACCTCCCATCACCCATAATACATCACACCAGTGGTGAGATGCTCTGGCACCAGAATCTGTAATGAAATCCAAATTTTAATTTTATATATTTAAAATGAATATTTCAAGGTGTCATGTTTGTTACATCAGTACTGCTGTGAAGTGTTGGCTCAGGCTGTCTCGACTGTGTGAGTAAGCACTGAAGAGAAGCCTTTCGCGGTCAAGGTCTCTCAAATGCAGCCGCAACTTTGAAACCGACTATACAGGGTCTGAAATCAGACATGCAATTCTGTTTGTCTTGGCTGATCAACTACCTCTGAGGTAAAGGAGGAAACTGTGTAATTTGATGGGTTTGCTAACGAGAGTGTGTCTCTGAGCTTCAAGCTTGGGAGACGTTTTCAAAAGAGTCCATTCTTTGACTCCAGTACGTCAGGGCCGACTACAGGCCCGTGACCCAGAGAGTCAAAATGCTTGGAGTTTACCATCCAACTGTGTCGACTCTGTATTCTTTCATTGTAATTGGCTCAGGGGACATTCTGAGAGAAGCTTGTTTGGAGTTTGTTTACCAGCTTTATGATAATCCAATGCAGCCCACCAGTTGCTGATAAAAACATGGTTGATGTACGTATATCTGCCTCCACAGTGCAGAGTGGTGTACTGTAGAGGCAGATATACGTATATCAACCATGTTTTTATCAGCAACTGGTGGGCTGCATTGGATTAATACTAACTAATAGAAACTAACTCTGCTAACTGAAAAAAATCCAAACTCTTCAGTTTCTTCATGATTATGGTTGCAACAAACAAGGATTTAATATTGTGCAAGGAACAAACCAAAAAAAAGTAAAGAATATTTTTCACACAGGATTGTTCTAAAGGTTCTGTTCCACCTTAAATAGTGCTGCAGTTACATTCTTGCATTTGTCCTCTCCATAGATAACTGTATCTATTCTTCCCAGATGTAATGTGATGCAAATTGCTGACTATGCTGAATTGAATGAAATTTTGCTTGTGAAAATGTGTCAGTGAAAGTGTGACTGGCCTACTCAGTGCCGTATGGACTTCAGTGTAAAGTGGCTGGGTTGTTCTTAAGTTACAGAAGTGTGCACGAAAAGTCGACGCACCAGTGGTTTGTGACTATTTGAGGGATTTAAAAATTGAGGTATTTGTGCAATCTTCAGTACCTCTTAAAACCTCTGCCTGATTGTGTAAAACCTGGTGCTGCAGCAGCTGAGACGTTACGAACAGTGGATTATGGGTAGAAAGACTAGAGGGTGGAGAATAGGAGTGCAGGGGCTGCAACATCGCTCTTTTAATTAGCTATATGTGGATTTAGCCTGGCACCACAACAATAGGCTGTGTGAGCGAGTGTGAGTGCGTGAGTGTAAAGGCTAAATCTCCTCGCAAAAGCCTCTCTCTTGCTGGCTCTGGCATTAATCTCATATTAACATCACCTCCTCGACTCCGGAAAACGAACGCAGCGTGGTATCAATCAGTACGGGAGAAACTCAATACGCCCCTTCGCTGTGTTGCTAACATCCCGCGTGCTAAAGCTACACCAACGGTCATATTTGCTCTCATAAATAAATCATGGCTCTTCCTCGCTCGCAGCACACAGCCTTCAAAACTGCCTCCTACGCCAGCCCGGAAGAAGAGCCACATAGACTTGAAAGGGAAAAGAGAGGAGAGCAAAACAAAGAGGGAGAGAGAGAGCAAGAGAGAGGTGGAGAGAGAGAGAGAGGAGGGAAGCAAGGGAGAGAGAGAGAGATAGAGAGGAGCAAAAGGGCTCTATTTTGCAAATCATCACGCAAAAGTGACCCAGGGGAACTGCTAACACAAAGACTTCACACCATTTCCTCCATAGTAACCAGGAGAGAGAGAGAGAGAGAGAGAGAGAGAAAGCAACAAGAACAAGAGCGTATGTGAGCTCAGGCTAAGAAAAGCCAGCTTACACCCAGGGAGCATATGTGTCAGTTGGAGTCTCAGTGGTGGAGGAGAGACTGAATTCTTAAGGCTTTTCTAAACCTCACACTCCCGTGTGTACATGCAGTGGCATAACTAGGACCTTATATTGTGACCCCACTGCCCTACTGCAAAAAGAAACAAACCTAAAAAATAGGCCCACCGTATGAAAATCAGATACAACTCCTTAAGAAAATGATTCTGTAATTTGCTTGCTTAAGTGCTAAGCTTGGCTGAGACATAACATAAAGCCAGAGGTGGACGAAGAACACAAATCATGTACTTGAGTTAAAGTCGAGACACCCAAGGTAAAATATCACTCCAGGCAAGAGTGGTTGGTTAGTGTAGTTGTTAACACCTCTGCCTTCTACACTGTAGACTGGGGTTCAATCCCCCACCAAGGCAAACACCCTACACTATTCCAATAAGAGTCCTTGGGCAAGACTCCTAACACCACCTTCGCCTTCCTGTGTAAAATGATCAAATTGTAAGTCGCTCTGGATAAGAGCGTCAGCCAAATGCCGTAAATGAGTCAATTTCCTAACATTTGCAGTCGACTTAAACTTAATGCTGATTTTTTTATGAAGCCATGGAAGCCAAACTTCTCATTCTTGAAGTCCAGACTATGGAGCAACCTCCTACATTCTTCCACCTTAAATAAGCAATCAACACCACTAAAGCTCTTCTATATTAATTGCACATTTTTGTCATGATGCTGTCAATATTGCAGTTGTTTTTAATGGCTATGCACTTTTTTTTCAACACCATCATGTAAACACAGCATAGGGCTCACAAGATCCAAATTTAGAGTGATATTGACAATTTAATTGATATACACTCACTGGTTTATTATAATGGTGTGACCAAAAGCCTGTAGACACCTGCTCATCCATTTCAAATCAAGGGGATTAATAGGAGGTGTGCACCCCCTTTGCTGCAGTAACCTCTACTGGCTTTTGAAACTTGGGACATTGAGGAAAATAAAGATTTGATTGCATTCAGCCACAAGAGCATTAGTGAGGTCAGGTATTGATGTGGATGATTAGTTCTGGATCTGTAACGCCACTCCACCTCATCCTAAAAGGTAATACAAAAAATGAATCTCCAAGGCAATTCTTCTTAAATTAAAATGCCTTTTTCATAACCTGGCTGTTAAATATCTCAACACAATCCAGTGTAAGCCTTCATCAGGGAGAGTCACTGTGAGAGTCATCCCAAAGGTACTGAATTTTGCTCCAACACTCTAGAAAACACAGTTCCACTGCTCCACAGCCCGAAGCTGGGGAGCCTTGTACTAGTCTACTATCACAGCAGCCATGCACGCAGCTCTCACACATATTATTTTTCTCACTGTACTTCCATACACGGTGAAATCTCACTGTTTGACTGCAGGCTTTTGGGTGAATCATTAATGTGAGATGCGTAACCACCGCCATAAAGAGCTGAAGTAGCGTATGTTCGCTGATTGGACCATTCCAGCCTTCTGAGTTCAGTGACCCAGGGGTCAAGGACTAGATGACATAATGCATAGCTAAGAATCAGAGTCACTGCTGCAGTAACAAGGCTTTGTCATCTTTAAAGCAGCAGTCACCGTCAGCATCCACATAAGTTGGAACGGATGGAGCAGCCTACGCCGTAGTTTTTAATACATCCGGCATCTACCAGCAGAGGAAGTGACGGTTGGTATTAACTATTTTTTGACATATTCCCTTTTTTCTAGGAAATACATGTAAGTATAACTTGAGTACAAGTACTTGAGCAAATGTAACTAGTTCTGCAGTTTGTTTATGAGCATCTAGTGTGAAGGGTAGTGTGCTAAAATGTTTGCTAATCAGATACTTTCATCTGCGGAAGGTTTCATCTAGCACAGCTTAATTTGGAACAAACTCTATAATCAAAATTTGCCAGTGAATCTACATTTAAAAAAGGAGATTCACTCTCAGAAATCGTCTCATAACAAAGTCGGCTTTACTTCAAAAGCAGTACTCCAGCAGAGCCACTGGCTGTGCTGGCGTTGTGAGCTCAGCAGCTGGTATACGTCTACGCTGAAACATCTTTTGATTTACAGCGCACTTCTATGAACATTCATGGATCTGCATTTGTCTGAAAGCTCTGATAGTTTGTTACATTGCAAAATAAAGGTCAAATGCACCAATTTGCTTTGAAAAGTTTCAGGCCTAGTTTTCAGCTTTCAAATGTTCAGTGAGCATTCAGAGGCCTTCTTCAATCATATCTGATGCTACTTCTTGATGCTGTCAACTATTTTGTTTAAAAAATGAAGTCAGTCCTGCACGTCTTGGTGAGTTTCTGACACCAGGTCTGCTGCTAAACAGACATTTGGGTGGTGGACCATTCTCAACACAGCAGTGGCACCAACATTGCCTCTTCAGGGTTGAGAGTGGTCCACCACCCAAAAATATCCAGCCAACTGCAGCTGTGATGTCAGATACGGGTAATAAAGGGCTAGAGGATGGTTAACATAACTGTGCACTATCGAGGTGGAGAGTAAAACATATGAGCGAAAAAAAAATCCTTGAATAAAAGTAAAAGTATTATCATAAACACTAATGGAAGTACAAATAGGGCGGCACGGTGGCGTGGTGGGTAGCGCTGTCGCCTCACAGCAAGGAGGGCCTGGGTTCGATTCCCCGGCCGGGTGATCAGGGTCCTCTCTGTGTGGAGTTTACATGTTCTCCCCGTGTCTGCGTGGGTTTCCTCCGGGTTCTCCGGTTTCCTCCCACAGTCCAAAGACATGCAGTCAGGCCAATTGGACATGCTAAATTGTCCGTGTGTGTGAGTGACTGTCTGTGTCTGTGTGTCTGCCCTGCGATGGACTGGCGGCCTGTCCAGGGTGTATCCTGCCTTCCGCCTGATGACTGCTGGGATAGGCTCCAGCCCCCCCCGCGACCCTGACGGAGAAGCGGCTTAGAAAATGGATGGATAGATGGATGGAAGTACAAATGCACTGAAATCTTAAACTAAGTAAATATAACTGTTTCCAGATATAAGGCTGGGGGGACTGTTTATAAGCACCTCTTTCCCCGTAAAAAGGAGAAAATGTAGCTATGCTGGATGAAACCTTCAGCAGATAAAAGTATCAAAAGCTACATGTTTAGCAGGGACGCTTTCATCGGCTGAAAGTTTCATCTAGCATAGCTTAATTTGAAACAGACACTTTTATCACAATTTGCCACATTTAGAAATGAAGATTCAGTCTCAGAAATCTTCCCATAACACAGTGAGCTTAACATCAAAAGCGGTGCTCCAGCAGAGCCACTAGCTGTAGTGTTTTGAGCTTAAGAGCCATCTGTCTACCCTGAAAAACCATTTGATTTAAAGCACATGTCTGTGGACACATATGGATCCGCATTTATCCGACAGCTCTGATAGCTCTTTACATTGTGAAGTACAGTAAAGACGGTAAAAATGTTTGCTTTAAAAAAGTCTGAAGCCTTTGGTTCAACTTTCAAATGTTAAGTTATCATTCGTCCTACTTCCCACATATTTGATGCTACTTCTCTATGCATTTTAAATAACAAAGTGAGTCATTGGTCACTCATTGGTCAGTGTTACGAGTGGCTCTGAAACCAGTGGTCACGGTCTAGAATTAACACAAACACAACCTAGAGCTGGTTAACACAAACATGTGCATCAACAGATGGGCTACATTTCTTACTGTACACCAGCAAGGTGGAGCCACAAGGGAGGGGAATGTAGTGAAGTGGCTAGTGAGTGTAATTTTTTACCGAGAGTTCTGTTTGACAAGAACATTGTTAAAGCTCTTAGATAGTTTAACTAGTTAGCAACTAAGACTGCCTTTATTATCCAAGCTGCCACTGTTAAAATCACAATTCCTAACATTTCCTTCAACCGTCTCAACCGTTCAATGACCAATTTGCTTTTTCTCTGTTGCTCAAAGGCTGAAAAAAGAAGCTGTCAGACAGCGAGAGAAATCAGCCTGATCTTCACTAGCAGTGCCAATTCCCCTCTGACACACAGCAGAAACCAGTAGGCTCTCCTTTTTCTCTGACTTATTAATTTCCCCACCATTAAAAATCCTCCCAAATTTGACATGAAGCATGTCGCGTTCATTACGGCGTGCGCCGGTCCCCTCAGGACAGCGGCGAGTAATGAGACTGGAGCTAGCTGCACTAAACGCCCTTCGCATGCTAATACGCAAACAAACACACTACTGATTGCTCTCTCTGGCTGCTCGCTTCGTTCCCAGAATCTCTGACACACCCGTCTGTTCCCTCAATCACTGAAATCTGATAGCAGGCAGGGTTCAGTGCTGTTTGTGCATCTAAACAGATTTCCATTATAAATGCTGTATATTATGGTTAAAAGTGCTTAGCAATGGGGTTTTTCCATATTCCCCAACACAGTTTGCTAAAAAAAGCCAGTGACTTTATTTGTGTTTGTTTTGCCAGCAGAGCGGATTCTCACTCTTCAACATTTTGTTCTCTAGATCCAAGATAAACGCTTTCCAGATGCAAACAGACCTGGAAACGATGTGTGTTTGTCTCATGCGTGTGTCTGTTTCTAGGTAAGAGTGACCGTGAGCGAATGAGTGTGTGGAAATGTGCATGAGTGTGTACTTTTTTAATCACACGGAAGGGCCTGGAATGAAACACTTTCTTGTTCAACATCGACCTTCATACAAAAAGCAGTAAAGAACATGACCCTAACTATTAGACAACATTGTCCAGTGCTTACATTTGTAACTGCTGAATTTTATAAATGGTGCTATCTCACAGAACGATTCATTATTAACAATTATCATTATAAAGTACATTCATTAACATCCATCACTATGTTGGTACACATATTCCCATGTTTGTCCGTGATATTTTTCCTTATGGATATTTTTAACACAGCCCAACTACCATGACCACTAAGTTAGTGTACATGGCCAGCTACCCAAATAATATGGGGGTCCCATTTGTATGATAAATGGAATAAAGGGGGGCTGATATATTGTGTAACGACAGATGGGCTACAGTCAGTACGGATAAATCTACAAAGTTTACCAATACGGTGTTTCTGATAAAATGAATACGCTACGCCATGTTTCTGTTATTTTGTAAACCTCCTGTTTATGTCGTGCTTCTTTGTCTGTGAGAGAATATGTGCTTGACCTTTATAGTTTCAGAAGAGTGTTTCATATGAGCAGGAAAATCACAATATGAGTGCCTGTTAACCTCTGAAGTCGTATGTCATTTTGTAAATCATGCCGATGTTAGGAACAGGTTAGGAACAAGTGGTTCTCATATCATTTTTACTGCTATCATATCCTGTGGTGCACAAAAATGTTCCTACGTTAATACGTTTGGTCCTGTGTAAATAATATCACCAGATCCTCAGAACTATGAGGTCGTTAAAGTTGTTGGAATAAGAATAATGGTACATCCATGCTACGTGAAAGTAGCGCTATACTTCAACTACCTAGCTACTTAAACTGTAGCTTAACTACCACATTTGACCAAGCTTGTTGGTTTGTGTGAAGTCTTTTGGTGAAGCCACCAGTTTATGATGTCAATTAAATGCACAGCAGTGTTGGCCTGCATATAATAATATTGACATTTTGACTACTTAACAACCTTGTCGTTCAGAGCAGCCAGTGATATTCAGAAGAATAATGTACACCGGACCGAACATATTAACTTTATTAATATTAACATATTAAAGTTGAGTTCAGCACTGAGCATCATAGAAGACATTTTTCTAATCACAGAAAAAAAAAAAAAGTTTAGAGCCAAAGTTCTTCATAACGTGCATTCGATGATGCGACTTCAGAGTTGTATGTGTGTGTTGGTATTATGTGTGTGTGCGTGTACAGAGTAGTACTCACTGTCTGCATGCGTGTATGTGGCCAGCAGCAGAAACAGCAGTAGTCCAGCCACCCCGGGCAGACGAGTCGTCCGTGTGTGAAGAGGCAGCATGGCCCGACGCTCCCACTTCATACACCCAACACACACTTCAGCTACCAGCTCACACTACCATCTACAGGAACCTACAGACAGAGAGAGACTTGCATCAGACAAACAGCATCTTGATCTGTAGATTTTAAAGCGAAAGCTCACCAAAATCACATACACAGTCAGGGCCAGAGGTGTGAGAGCCCCCACCAGTGCTAAGAAACACTCTCTTGGGGCTCATTCCATTCAGCTACACCTAAACCCATATACAGCACTTCATCTAATTAACACAGTGACATCATTCAGTCACAGCACTGTTGTGCAGAAGAATGAGCGCAAGCATGAGTAATGTAATGAGCCTAACAGGCTTAATCTGGTAACAGCGGTTAATCTGAACATTCATACATGTGACGTAATGTTTATCTTGTGTATAGTTTAGCTGCAAATGTTCACCTTTTCCTCCTTATCTCAGATGAAGTCAATGTTTGATGTCTGAAGATTGATTCTTTACTTTTTGGCTAATCACTGAACCCGACTAAACCGAACGTCTCTCTGGCAATGCATTCAGAGACAGAATTAGTTATTACAAATACAGTTCCAAAAAAATCAGGAAAAACACAGTGTTCTAAGTTTAACCTCATAAACTTCACACCTTATATTTTTATTTTCCAAATATAAAATACATTTCCATAAACAATCGGAAAGGTTGACTCATCAGACCGCAATATGCGTTTCCACCGTGCATCAGTCCATTTCAGATAAGCTCGGGTCTAGGGAAGTTGGAAGCATTTCAGGATGCTGTTGACGCATCTGCTGTGCATTCCGAAGTCTTGTATTTGTGGATGTGGTGACTGACTGCATTTAATAGCAATGGGTTTTCAACGTATTGAGAAGCATATGTGGTGATAGACACATGCGTGCTTTTTTGCGGTGCTGTCGAGGTCACTGCCAATAAATTTGGTTTTCGGCCTTGCCCTGAACGCATGATTTCTCCAGATTCCCTCAATCTTCAATGATATTATGTACCATAAAGTGTGAAATAACAACAGTCCTTGCCAGCTCTGGCTGAAGACCATTATTTACAATGCCTTGACCCATTCTGGCTCAGAAGAACAAGGCCTTTTCTCAATTCTCCATATATCCAAGCATGATAGTATCATGATTGTGACATTTGAGATAAGCGTTAAATTATATTTAATTTTTACATAGAACTATGGCTTTGTGCCTGCTAAACTCATTACATTTCTCATGCTTATACTCATTCTTCTGCGCAACAATGCCACGATTGAGTGATGTCTGTGTTAATTAGATAAAGTGCTTTATGTGGGTCTAAGTGTAGCTGAATGAGTGGGCCGTGGAACGAGTCCCAAGAGAGAGCTTCTAACTCCGCTGGCAGGAGTCTTCACACCTCTGGCCCTAAGACAGTTCCATGTGTGCGTGTGTGTCTCCAGGGATGTGTTTGTGCTAATAGGCCATTTGGTGAGGGATGTGACCCCCGAGGGACCCTCTGTCCCTGTCTTTTAGGCACATGGCTGATGATTAAGCTGCCTCTCATACCTATTAACCACCAGCTCTAATCGCCTAAGTGCCAAACCCCCAACCTACACTGAATTAATCACACTCATGCACTCGCAACGAGCAGACAGCCGCCGTCTGACACAGACAAAAACTCAGACAAAGCACTGACGCTGTTTTCCTTTTTCTTAATGATGATTAACCATAGTCTTTGCCTGAAAAGGATTTTTAAATGCAGATTCAGTCCTAAAAGTCTAAGATTAAGACCTGTCTAGAACATGGACTCAAAGAGGAAAACAGCGATTTTTAATACACAGTTATTCTGTGATTCAGCTTGAAGGAACAGTTTGACACAAATCAAATGCACATAGTTTCCCCTTAGCCCAAATTTCTAGCTACAAATGATAAAAGCTAATGTACACAATAAGAATCATGCAAAATCACAGACTTGCTTATGTGGTTTCTGACACTATATGGCATACCATTACATATTACAATGGACAAAATTCAGTCTTTAAGATTGTTTTCAGCTATATGTCGTACTTTTATCCATTTCTTTAAGAACAGAGTGATTTTCACCCTAATTGCGATGCAGCTTTAACATTCAAACTAATGCACTCAAGTCAGAGATTATCATCAGTCCTTGAGAACTCTTCTCTTATATCCAGACATTAATTCCAGCAAAATGTTCTATGTGCTGTATAATTCTACATTAACCCTCAAAAATCTGCTCTGCACAAAATGATGTCCTGGCAAGTGAAACTATCTTAAATCATGTCTGTATATGGACCATTCAATTGTGTTAGTTCAGAACAGCTCTTCTTCTATGTACAAACACCCAAATGATATGAAAAAAAGAACAGAATCTGCAGTTTTATGATTTCTTGGCTAAAGTAAAAAAAAAATTAATAAAATAATAATAATAACATCATAAAATGACAGCATGCTTATGTTATTGGCTCTAACAACTACAGCATCTAAGACCTGTCTTGCCTGGATGTTCTATTTTGTTCTGATTACTGTGGGAAATCATACACCTGGAACTAGCTTACCTTAGATTAGGCCATGAGCTTCAAGACAGACACACATGCACGCTTCAGCAAAGACTGCGGCCCTGAGCACACAGCTGCTCAGAGTAAGGACGTACACTCGTTCACCCTGCACACACTCCAGCCTGCCTGAGAACTCACTGCAATCACAGAAGCCTGTCTGCTGTCTCTCTGCTTTGCTAAAGAAAACACAGCTTTCTGCCTTGGGTGTGTGCTGTGATTCAGCCAGCACTGCTAAATCAACCACTGTGTAGATGAAAAACAAGGAAACAAGAAATCATTCCACCTTCTTTAACTCCTCAAACTGCAGGCTTATTATTCAGCTATTAATCTTAAGACGTATTAGTTGCCAGTGCTATTAATTCTTCAGTATCAACGATGAAGGTAATGTGTAAGTTCTGTAGTTATTAGAGTGAGGACGACAGCTTCACACGGCTTGTCACATAGTTACATTCCTTTTTTCTTCTTCTCTGCAGCTAAATAGTTACATCTGATGCTAAATTTACTTCACTCACCAGACATTATGATTGGTTACCCAACATACAGCATATAAAATCAGCTTAAGTTGATGCTTACCATGCTAAAAACAAATATACACTATACAAGGGAAACCATTCAAACAAAAGAGTGATGCAGCATAAACGCCACACACAGAGCGTTCGACCCAGAAAGATAAGCAGCTTAGAAAGTGTGTGTGTGTGTGTGTGTGTGTGTGTGTGTGTGTGTGTGTGTGTAGGAGTAATTGGAGTCTGAAACTCTGAGATAAAAGACACCAACACTTTCAATCCTACATTCAGGCATTGGCATGTCTTTATGTATTGCATGATCACATAAATTCTGACTGTAAATTATATCTGTAAAAGATCAACACTCTATAATGTAGTAATAGTGGATAAAAAAAAAATTATATACAAAACAAAACAATAGGGTACAGAATGCAACAGGCAGCAGGGCAAACTGTTTTTTCTACAAATGCGTGCTGTGGTTTGATGAAGAAAAGAAATAGTCCACACTGCCAAACTAAAGCTTGTCAGATAACCCAACATCTCTAGTTTCACAGGAAAGCCACTCGCTCACTCAAACAACTGATGCTCTGAAAACAATCATTTTGGAAAATGAACCTGTCAAACTGTCAAAACCTGAGGCAAAATCTACTAATCATACCAGTTTGATGAATATGAAGCTGAGAGTTGCGGCAAAGTTTACCCAAAGTATTAGCAAACAGGCGTTTTACAGCAGCAAAACCTATTTTATAGCCTGATTTCAACATTTTAACAGATGTGTTTACAGTATCTTTTGATATTTCACACTAATGCTTCATTACACACACACACACACACACACACTACACACACACACATATATATATATATATATATATATACATATGCATACACACAATATATACAATATATTTACATGTCTATATTGTCCATATTGGTGCATCCCTAAATGAATTCAGAAAGAAACAGTGAGAATTCAGATTTGAAATGAAGCAATATGTCTCCAGACTTTTGCTGGCCACAGTGTACTAATCCAGGAACCAGCTAAGACTACAACAGCAGAACAAAGAGTAAACGAGACGTCACGGTTGTGGAGAACATTACACCCTCCTTATTTCCCTGTAAAGCTGTGTTTAAGCCGCACCTTGGCAGCTCCTGGTCTCGTGAGAAGCGGAAACAGAAGAGAGAAAGAGAGAGTGAGAGCAGCTGCTGAGTGGATAAAGGAGGAGAGCACAACGCTAAGAATGTGTGAGAGTGTGCGTGTGTAGCACACAGCTTCAAATCCCTGCTAATGTCTCCCGGCAGGCCAGGGATGCGAGGAGCCTCTCTGAGAGGACAAACGAGTGAAGTATTAAACGACAGCTTCATCTGTTCAGTTTTACTTTCCTTCCATCTGCCTCCACCCTCTATCCGTCCTGCTGCAGCCTTCAGATCCAACGCGAAATGGCAGAGGAAGAGATGTTTCATAGGAAATCTCCACAAACCACAATAAAAGAGCCAATACGGTGGCATTTACAGCCCTTTGAGACCAACTGTGTCATTCATGATGTCATAATGTCTTCGTTCTGAAATGCTGAAGAAGGTGGAAACAGACCTGACCCTTTGACCTCTCACCTGTGTTTTGAGATGTGTTCATATGATTTACTGATTGTAATAAAATCCACCACGCTGTATGATTTACTGAAGTGTGGCTTTCAGAGCGATGACGGCTCAAAAAGAGCGCTCAGCCGTACTCCATTCATTACTGACGGATTGATGTATAATCTTACATAATCCCCAAAGTGAAAAACTGATTGCTAAACACATCAGCCTCTCCTCTGCTTCAGCTGAAAATAATTCACCATAGGCAGAAACAGCTCAGACACAATTAAAGACATGCTCGGTGAATGCTAATAAAGTCTACACATTTCCTTTTCGCCCGTTAGATGTGCACCTGCGATCCTCACCGCCTATACATTTCATATCCTTCAAATGCTTTTCTTTTAATTATGCCAGATATTCTATTAAATGAATGGAATCAATCTAGAGCCAAGAGCGGAGAGCAGAGAGTCCTTCTGCTTATTTAATCCTGTCAACATTATTCCTCTGCTATTGTCACTCACTCGCTTCGTTTAAATCCCTCAGAATAGGGGTTAATTCCCATACCAGGAATTACCATCTTACTCAGCTTAAGGCAAATTGAATGAAACATTTACTGCAAATGAAAGCCAAGGCCGAAGAAGGGGAGGGGAGGGGGGGGGGGGCACTACTACTTCAACAATTGCCTGGAAAGCTTTGTGTAACTCACAGTGTCCTAGAGTCAGTCTGGATTAAGCACTGACCTCTGAAAGATTGGAGCAATAGTGAAAAGTGTGGACTAACAGCAGCACAGTAGAATTTAAATCAGGAGCAGAATTTCACACATGTTCAGTTTAGCGTCTTCTACAGTGCTGTATTTGAAGATTACCCACATCTAAATATCTATCTACCTAACTATTTTTGCAACAGATTAAATCTACAGCAGAAACATGGGAATCTACTGTAAACACAACAGCAATTTTCAGCAATATGTCAAAAATGGGCCTATGTCATGGAAAAATATATTATTTTATAATGTTTTAACAAATAAAAGAGTCAAATGTAGTTTTTAAACACTGTTAAAATTTCAAAACATGCCATTCACTTCCAGTCCATACAGTCCACGTACAGAAACTAAGATGAAAATCATCACAACTGCATGTATTATAATTTTACCATTTATTATCCACTCATTGAAATTTTTAGGAGTGTTTCGGCCCAGCTTGCTTTTTGAACAAGGCGGGATGCATGGCCAGACCTCAGAACAGGCCTTAGTTACATATATCAGTTTTAAAGCCACAGTAACAAAAACAGGCTGTGTAATTCTGAGGGAATGGTCTCGTAAAGTGTTTTTAGTACGTAAATTATGAGTGGATCTCTAGGAAAAAATAAAATATTCGCAAAGTATACTGACAGTTTTGAGCAGCCTGTCTCTGGATATTTTAGTGATGGGGGACAAGCAGCCCAGCATTTCTCACAGTTTTGTAACTTTCCATTAATTTATTCTGTTTTTCATCTAGAGTTTGGCACAAGGGTTTTTTATGTTATTTTTACCTCAAAGATTGAGGTACAATCTGAATTTGACATGTTTTGGGATTCGAATGGTCTAGAAAGAGTGAAGTACAGTATATGTAGAGTTTTTGTCCAGCGCTCTGCTTTGTTTCTTGCCGTTCTGTTTCTGAGCACGTTCTCAAAGTCAAACACGTTCCCGCTGGATGAGAGCAATATCTCCTCCCTGCAGATGAAGCAGTAGGGGGGATGAGTTTCTCTCCTGAAGGAGATCCACTCTCCAGCAGCAGGATCCCTTTCTATCTCTCCCCTTAATACTTCCCCCGGCAGGAAGGAGACCCAGGATGTGCCAAATGAGAATAAAACCCACACTGATTACTATACCAGCTGTCTTGCTTCACTAATTGCATTTATATAGCAGTCACAATGTACATTAATCAACCCAAATGCAAATGGCCCATGTTAACCAAATACGGCGGAAACAAATGGTTATTTCTATAATCAACTAATCTTTCTATTATTCAACTGCTTGAACAATTCTGCTTTTTAAGGTTCCTCTTTCTTCGTTGCCACCATCGCTCAAAATGCTGTAAAGCAACAGCAGCCACATCGCCCCCTACACTTCCTGTAATCTACTGCAAGTCAGAATGACCACATGTATCACACTATAGAGTGCTGCTGCGGTTGGTTTTTAGGTAAATGACACTTTTTTAGCCATAACTAATGTGGCCAATGACTAATCAAATCAAGTAATCACTGCAGCCTAACAGCTAACTGGCTAATTACATTTAAAGTCCCTGAGGGCTGATGTCATATGTCAGACACAATTTCAATTAACCAAATTTA
>NC_051236.1:30507500-30580000 GCF_015220715.1 Pygocentrus nattereri
GTTCATATGCGTGTGAAGACAGATGAGTGAATACTTTTGGAAATATAGTGTATATACACTATATTTCTTCAACTCTTCTGGGAAGGCTTTCCACAAGGTTAAGGAATGTGTTTATGGGAATTTTTGACCATTCTTCCAGAAGCCACTTCATGGCTGAGTTACAGTTGTTCCCAATCGCTTCCACTTTGTTATAATACCACTGACCATTGACTGTGGAATATTTATTAGCAAGGAAATTTCATGACTGGACTTGTTGCACAAATGGCATCCTATCACGGTACCACGCCGGACTGTAGTCCATTTGTTTCTCCGCATACTTTGTTAGACACCTTTTACCCTGTTCTTCAGTGGTCAGGACCCCCATGGACCCTCACAGGGCAGGTAGTATTTGGGGGTGGTGTGGATCAGATTGTCACTGCTGGACACTGCTGAGAATAGTTCACCAACCAAAAATGTCCAGCCAAAAGCATCCTGTGACCACTGATGAAGAACTAGAAGATGACCAACACAAACTGTGCAGTAGATGAGCTGTCGTCTCTGACTTTATAACAAGGTGGACTGACAAGGTAGGAGTGTCTAATACAGTGGACAGCACTCCTGTGTCTGATACACTCGTACCAGCACAACACACACTAACATACACCACCATATATATATATACACACACACATACACACACACACTCACCGGCCACTTTATTAGGTACACCTTGTAAGTAAAAGGTTGGACCCCCTTTTGCCTTCAGAACTGCCTTAATTCTTCGTGGCACACTTTCAACAAGGTGTTGGAAACGTTCCTCAGAGATTTTGGTTGGTTATTTGAGTTCCTATTGCCTTTGTATCATCTCGAACCATGCACACACACACACACACACACACACACACACACACACACACACACACACATATATATATATATATATATATTGAGCTTCAATTCCAATGAAGTTGGGATGTTGTGTAAAACATAAATAAAAACATTTCTGGCGTTTCTGGGTGGTGTTGATATGTGGCTTCGCTTTGCATGGCAGAGTTTTAACTTGCACTTGTAGATGGAGCGACGAACTGTGTTCACTGACAGTGGTTTTCTGAAGTGTTCCTGAGTCCATGTGGGAATATCCGTTACAGAATGATGTGGGTTTTTAATGCAGTGCCCCCTGAGGGATCGAAGGTCACGGGCATTCAGTGTTGGTTTTCTGCCTTGCCGCTTACTTGCAGAGATTTCTCCAGATTCTCTGAATCTTTTGATATTATGGACTGTAGATGATGAAATCCCTAAATTCCTTGCAGTTGCACGTTGAGAAATGTTGTTCTTAAACTGTTGGACTATGCAGTTGTTCACTAAGTGGTGAACCTCGCCCGTCCTTGCTTGTGAACAACTGAGCCTTTCAGGGAGGCTCCCTTTATACCCAATCATGACACTCACCTGTTTCCAATTAACCTGTTCACCTGTGGAATGTTCCAAACAGGTGTTTTTTGAGCATTCCTCAACTTTCCCAGTCTTTTGTTGCCCCTGTCCCAACTTCTTTGGAATGTGTTGCAGGCATCAAATTCAAAATGAGTGAATATTTGCAAAAAACAATAAAGTTTATCTGTTTGAACATTAAATATCTCGTCTTTGTAGTGTATTCAATTGAATATAGGTTGAAAAGGATTTGCAAATCATTGTATTGTGTTTTTATTTATGTTTTACACAACGTCCCAACTTCCTTGGAGTTGGGGTTGTATCGATCTATCCTTCTATCCTTCTATCTATCTATCTATCTATCTATATATATATATATATATATATATATATATATATAGAGGATATAATACAAGTTATAATACAAGTGGGAGATGCTTTCTGTGGTCTGTAGTACTTTGTGAGATGTGTAATAAGATGTGTAATGGTGAGGAGCTTCACTTCAGTGGATTAACTCTGAGTGTCTGAAAAGCTCTCCCTCCCATGGCCAGTCTAATAAACCAGAGCAAAGACAAGAGACCGTGAGCTGAACTCTATATAAATCACTCCTGAGGTTAGCTAATCACTGAGAGCGTACAAGTGCATTAGTGAATTGTAATAGATAAGCTTATCACAAATATTACATAATGACCTGATTGCAATTATTTAAGCTGATCACAATTATTTTCCATGTGTTAGCTTTCCCAATCCGGGCTTTACAATGAAACAAACAGAATGTGAATCAGGTGTGTTTTCATCGGGTTGTGTTCAGGCAAATACATGTAAATGATAGTATTTACTGAGACATGCCAAATTTATGCATACATACGAACATTTAGATATCTAATTTAAAAAAATAATTAACCTGTATCAAAACAATCAAATAACGCAAAAATACTGATCAAACTGAATTGAATTCAAACAAATTGAATTGGATCGTTTCCTAAAGAGTCCTTATTATGAGGACTGAGAGGCCTGAAAGAGGCCGCACGAGTACATACACACACACACCGAGCTAAATCAGCGTAATCCATATGAATCTATAGCATCACTCCTGCTCTGACAGCTGCTTCCACTCCACAGTCAGTATTCCCACATGCTGTAAATATTTGTTTAACAGGTTTATTAGTGACGCCAAATGAACTACCAACACATTCTGCTCATTTCTGACATGTTTACACCTTGGCTTACTGCTAATGCCACTCACATTAATAAATAAAGAACACACAGAGAGATGTGGTGCCACTCTGATATCAGGGACAATGATTTACGCATAATTAAGGTTAAGAACATGAATAACTAAACAACTCGAGGCAAATGAGGTTTAATTATTAATCAGATATCAGTCCTAGTCTGGATGAAATGTTGTAATGAAGGATATAATGAAGCTGTAAGACAATAGTAAAGCAGAGGTCACAGACTTTTAAGGAAGAAGGCGGTTGTACTGATGAGTCAAGTACATTCGGTTCTTTACTTTTTTTCAGCAGTAAATACAAATTCAACAAATACAACAAATACAACAAATACAAATTCCTTATTTGATCATTATCATAGGCACTTGTAGCTCTGTACTTCCACAATATCCTCTTGACGAACCTCAAATAGAGGAAACGATGACAGGCTACACCTCTGGAAGGGGGTTTATGTGTACTATAGGCTGAAGCAGAGAGGCAATCCAAAAAATAAATAAGAAACCACAATAAAAGACACCTGTGGGTTAATATCCCACTGCATCAGCACATGCTGTCAGCGAACCTTGTTTAAGATCTATTGGACAGTTGTAAAGTCATAAAACTCCCTTGTCAGGATTTACAAGGCTGTTTAGTGTCACATAGCACTGTTCTTTGGTATGTTTTTACTGAAGTTAGACTCCAAAGGACACCAAAAAGAGATTTCTGCACTGGAGGCAAACCGCTTACATTTCAATACTTTACATTTAATACTGCATATAACCTTTTAAATGGCAGATTTATTATCGAGTTATTATACTTATTATACAGACCCTGAGAGTTTAAGGGATGGACAACATTCATTTAGGCTTGCATTTGCTTTGTTTATTGCATTCAAAGAGAATTCCCTGAAACATTTGGTAAACATGTCGTCTGAGGCAGTGGATTATCTACTATCTTCATCAGTATAATGTTTATTTTGCATTTGAGACCTAAACATCGAGTCAGACCATTATTTTTAGTGTGGGTGTGACATTAAAACGTAAAGACATATAATGTGGTCCAAAAAAATGTCAAATTGTGTTTTCAAGCTTTATAGGGTGACTTGCAGCAGCAGATGAACATCACATTTTCACAATTTTTTCCTTCTGTTGACATTTCTTAATGCAGCTTTAAGCTTTCCAATATTTCCCTAAACTGCCCAGATGCTATCTAGGATCTAGCATCAGGTTTTGTCAGGCAAATTACGCAGTTGTAAAGAACAAAAACTCTTGACCTAAGATCAGGACTCTTAGCCTTCATGAACATGGATGCCCTGCAACAATGCACATACACATGTCCTGTAACAACAACCCCTGGGTGGCCACTCTATTACTGAATAGCTGCATCTGCCAATGAGACTGGCCTATGCACAAAAGCTTCATGCCATTCCAGCCCCATTCCGGCGTCGGGGTGTTTTACTGCCCCATTCAGTCGTATCAAAAGCCTCCATAAAGCTGTCAGTGAACTCAACGCAGCAGAACCAACGCTGATCTACAGCCTGATGCACAATAATGAGTTAATGATTACCCGAGGGTGACCTAGCCTCCTAGCACACCCAGCCAAGCTAGCCCAAAACATCAGGCTATGATAAACTGCACGTAGACCTCTTGACTCCACAAATCAAGAGCTGAGCTCCCAGCTAACCTGAAACAAATGTTAGAAGCTAAGTTAAATGTTTGAAGGAGATTTCAAGTGGCAGCCGGCTTTCACTCTGTACATAATAAATACTGGTAAATGGACCAATAGAGCTCCGAAGCTGTGATGCTGTTTTGCAGTTGCTGTCATGCCCATATTAGAACCTTTAGTTCTAAACTGGTTTTCTCTGCAGCTAAAACGAATTATACCACCAAGTCAACTGCTGCCACCATGATAACAAAATGGTTCCAAACCTGAAATGAATTACACTGGATCTTCTCTATTCCGAGCTTATATGTGGATCGCTACATGCAAGCTTACTCTGCTGGACACTGAATTGACATTGTAAAAAAGGCAAAGACACAAAATACCCCAAACAAACCAACAAGCTTTGTAAAGTGTGGTAGCTAAGCTATGATAGTAGTAGACTACAATAGGAGTACCCAGTGTTATTATATAATAGGTTAATAGTAGATTTACTTTACAAGACTGGCCCAAAATGTAACTTTAATGCTGATACATCTCTCTTAACTTGAATTTATCTGCTCTGCCTTAGCCTATTTCATAGGAATGAACAGGTTTTTCAAAAGCCACCACCATGACGTCCATTGGTACACGAAAATGTTCTAAATCCAACACGTTTTGTCCTACGTACATTTTTCTACCACTCTGAATTACGAGGTCGTTAAAGTAAATCACCTTTAGGATGAATAGAATGAAAAGCCAATACAAAATATATTATGTCATCAGTTTTATGGAAGACTATTGTGAAATATTCACTTGAGTTATCCAGCTTACAGAGAAATCTTGAATTAAAAGATTCGGCTCATTAGGTTAGCTTCCAGCCATGAGCTGAGTCAGGTGTACTAGAGCAAGGAACACACAAGAACGTGCAGTGAATGGGGTCAAAAGGAGTTTGCTAAGCTGTGAAGAAATCAAAATTGTAACTATTGACTGAATTTTAATGCTGATTCATCCCTCCTCATTTGTGCTCATCTGCTCTGCACTAGCAGTTTGATTAATTATAACTGCACAGTTTGCAAGTGTTGAACTGGTCCATGTGGTATCCAAGACTGATGCATATGCACTTGAATAAAACAATTTACTTACTTTTGGTAATAGCTATGTTGACATAATATATTCTGTTCATATGGAAATTATGATGACATTTGAGTCAAATAAATGACATGCATTACTTTTTCTTCAGTGTATATTCAGATAGACAACTGAACAGAGGGTACATGAGGTACATATGGACCACTCTTATTATAAGTATGGAGATAATAATAAGCTAAACACATATACAAAATATATTTCTATTGGGAGACTGCTGTTCCAAACCTTAACACACACACACACACACACACACACACACACACACACACACACATACACACACACACACACACACACACACACACACACACACACACACACACACACACACACAAAACGCAAAGCGTTTTAGTCCATAGGCGGAGCCTTATTTTGGCTTTAGAGCATGAAGTGAGACTGCATCCCTGTTTCATTAGCATCATTATTATATGACCACATGGTGAGCAGTTAGATCCCATTGTTTTGAAGTAAATGTGCCCCAAAGTCTGAAAATTAGTGTGGAACTTTTTGGTGTTTAATTGAAAAATATGTGATTTTATGTTTCAACTGTTCAAAGCTGTGTTTGCAAGTCATGGACTAGCTAGCATTTTTGAGTTATCCTCAAAATTAGCTAAAATTGGCACTGCTAAAACAGTCACTACACTCTCAGAAAAAAGGTAGTTAACTGTCACTGGGGCAGTACCCCTCTTGTCACTGGGGTGGCACTCTCAAGGGTATATCTCAGTACCTTTAGTCAGGGAACAACTGTACCAAAACCAATTGAAATGACATTTTCTAAATTCTATTGACTCCACACACTGGAGTCTCCACGCTTCTTATTTTACTGTTCTGTTTTAAAACACTAGGCTATGAAAAAGGAAAAATATCCACTTGGAAAAAAAATGATTGAATGAAAAAAGGGACACAATTTGACCTTAAATCCACTGTTGTACATTTGCGGGAACATTTACATTGTTTGTACCTTGATAAGCAAAAAATGTACCTGCACAGAATGTTTATTTATAACAGTGTACTGGAACATTTGATAAAGTTTCAGTAGCATTATTATTGTACTGGCAGTGACAAACTGGAATATCCAGTGATTTGCTTGAATAAAATAAACATAATTAAGGCCACTGGATCATTCAAAACAAAAGTCAGTCCAAGTCAGTTAGAAATCCAAAATGTGTTTTGAACCATTTTAAACCATTTGGGTAGAATGATCCACACACAGTCAGTGGTTCTGACTACAAGACTGACTACTGACCGGTTCCCATCTGCTTGCTAGATCTCCCCATCTCATGATGCTACAAAGCTGGGATGGTGAAGACTAGCACTTGTTAACTCCAAGACAGCTGGACAGCACAGCATGCTTAGAGGAAAACCTTAACTGCCAGTTTTGTCTGCTAACAGATGCTCATGTGATGGAGTGATGGAGGGAGAAGGAGGTCCAGTCTACCCACCCTGAGAGAGTGTAAAGTACTATATTACTATCATTTTTCACTCATTGAAACAAGCAAAGACATTTTGTTTAGGTGTAAATTCTAAACCGTCTCCATCAGTTGAGGTAGGCACAGTAATTTGATATTATTGCAATTATTTAAGATGACAGCGATTTGTTGGATTTAAC
This sequence comes from Pygocentrus nattereri, assembly GCF_015220715.1. Lineage (NCBI taxonomy): Eukaryota > Metazoa > Chordata > Actinopteri > Characiformes > Serrasalmidae > Pygocentrus > Pygocentrus nattereri. Next base: position 30,514,515 of record NC_051236.1, read on the forward strand.
AGTCATATTATATTACAACAAACAAAATGTGATCTGGGTGGTCTTATGTCTCCCACCTCTGGGGAGACTCTCCCTGGCTCTGCCTACTCACAGTAATCATCCCCCTTTCAGAAACCCCTTTGTTTGATGTTAATTTCTTTCTATTGTTTGTCTGTTTTGACCCTCAATTTGCCTCCCGGTTTTGTGAAAATGGATGTGCCTTTGCTAATGAAGCCTCTTCACTTGCTTTGTTCCCAGCATGACAGGTGGCTTTGGGTTGAAGCAAATACATGTAAAAAATGTGAATGAAATGTAAACTGATTCACTGAGACATCACAGGGCTTGTAGAAGCAAGAAAGTTGGACCTTCTAACTTGGTGCTCTATGCTAGATTTGATGTTTATTGGTGAACCATGTAGCTAATTCTTACATTTTTAGCAAGAATTCTGCCAGAATGAGTGTTTTTGCTTATATTTTCACTCTTGTGAAGAACAAATAGCTGAAAAGAATTTATATGACAATTAATAGTGGTTCACTGCAAAAAGCCATTCTACTCATCACTATCTGAGTTGACTCAGTAAGTAAACACGATTGCCCAAAGCCACGAGAGACTTTGCCTTGATTGGCACATGACAGTAATATTTAATTCTGCTGACAGGGCTTTGGCTCTTGGAGCTTAATCACACAAGCGATCACGAGACACGTCTGACACTCCGATTAATCAAAATGCAGCGATCAATGGCCCCCGAGGCTGAGACAGCCAAGCCAGACATTTTTAGATCAACTCTGCAATTAAAGCGATGACAAACAGCCAGAACATTGGGCTGTTTTTCTACAAGCTTCTGTCAGGCGCATTTTGTGCGCTAGTTTAACAATTTAATGGCATCTTTTTCAAACGGTTCATCAGTAGCGACACTGCCTCAGCCCAAACAAATTGGATTAGCTGTCACAATTAGTGAGCATGATTAAAGGAGCAGTTTGGTGAAAAATCTAATTTGCACTTTTGTCTTAAATGTAGTCTATTTGCCAAGACATCTCCATAAAAATGGACAAATTGTAGGCAGCTACTGTTTCTAGCTTTTTTCCATCTGAGATACTCAATAACTCAGAATGGTTTGAGGCAAAGGTGTGGTGACTTGTGCATGCGATTTACACAATGCTAATGAACGAGTACAAGCTTCAATCATTGGTTAGCTACTGGAAAGCTATAAGACAGGCCTGCCGTACTAAGCTGTGTACATGAATAATAAAAACTACCTTCTGTTCCTGAAGCATAACGTCGCTGTTCAAAAAAAACGCAAAGATGTGTTTTTCTAGGGAGTTTATGAGCATTTCTGTCATTCTATTCATCATGAATATGACGAATAGACCATAGACCTACGGTCTATTCAACTGGTCTATTCATCATGAGGATAGCTTTTTAGACAGTGAAGACATGCATTTCAGAAGTGCCATGCAAACCAAGGGATGATTGTGCAAAACGTGAGTGCAGATTTTTTTATATTAGTATAATTATTATAATAATTAAATATTCACCCTAATTTACGAATGTTTGAGCAGCATATACATCAACTAGAGGCACAGCCCTAAATACATGTTAAAAGAATGTTTACCATCAGAACCTCGCTGTTTAAACTCTCAGGGCCTGGTGTACGTGTGTGAGAAGATGCGGTGCAAAATATGCTGTGACGCACCTGTAATAAGCGCACAGTCTGTGTTATAGCTTCACAAACTCTATCTTCTTAGCTGGAGACATAACACCCCTGCAGAATGGGACTTCATTTAATCAGCGCTATCACTCCATGGCTACATTTTCGTTTTCTTGTTCTTCATTATTTCACTACTTTTAAACCCCATGCTTTACATAGTTAGTGGGCTAAGCACACAGTTTGTATGCTAAGCTGTAGAGTATTAACTTTAGCTGTATTGTGGCCACATATTCTGGTCACATCAGGGCACATTTTGCACTGTGCTCATATCTGCCCCTGGCCCACAACACTTAGACAGTTAACATGTCTTGGCTGAATGACAGCATTTGGGGTAAAGAAGAAAAGAAAAAGGTAGAAAACATAACCCAAGAGAATCGACAACACAGAGAGCATAATGCCAGAAACTTCCAAAACGACTGAAACTGCCTTTTTGTTCAATGTACAGTTGTTGTTTTTTTTTTCCTCACATTTAGCTTCTTTAAATGATAGCTTAATTATAGTGGCTGTCAGAGCTGCTGTAGTTGCCCGGTTTATGAGCGCAGGTAGTCTCCCGGCGCCTCCCTCGAGTCTACACTCTATTAAAACTAAATACAGCTCTGTGTGCCCGTCAAACACTAGACAATAAAGCCACATGACACAAATATCAGGCTGCCAGTGGCACAATGAGACAGCTAGAGAAATCTCCCAGCATGCACCGCTGCCAATCACGCACATTGCTGCTAACAGACATACTGTCTGGACACACACTCCCCAGAGACAGCACAGTGTGAGGCTTCTCCATCACACACAAACACACACGCACACACACGCACACACACACACACACACACACACAAATGCAGATGGATGCTAGCTATCAGGAGCTGCTGGGAGTGACCGTCGTTGTCAGCAATCTAACCCACAATGTGTCCTCCCACTCAATACACACACACACACACACACACACACACACACACCCCTGCACCTATTAAAGCCTCAATACTACCCATCTCTTCTGTTAAAAGTGGGTGCGCAATCACAGTCATCAGCAGCCAAAACCAAAGTATGCCGTAATTCTACATAAATGATTTCTCACTCACATATGATTTCATATTTAAAGCTGCAGTATGTAAGATTTGAGAGTGCGCATGTTGTAAAGACACATGGCGTGGTTCAAAAGACTCCCGCAAAACATAACTCGATGTCTCTGACTAAATGATCGTTTCATTGTTTTTTTAATGTGTTTTTATTTATTTGCTTGAACACAAAAAACGTTTGTTGGTATTGCCAGTTTCTTGGGCTTGTTTGTGCAAATCATATAAAAGTTAAACTGTCTGTAAAGACTCTACTTGCATTTAAACTGCAAATTTGCTATTCTGTGCATATAAACTAAATATATCAGTGTTGTTTTGATTTGACTTTACTTTGTCTTTTACTTCACAGTTCACATTTACAGCTAATTACTGCCTACCCAGTTGCAGTTACACTTGCTATGTAAATATGTCACCGTATGTCACATCTCAGTTTACATTTACTAGTTTGCAGTTATTCAGTGTTAGTAAGGTACAGTATAGTACTGTGAAATTAATTTTGCATAATTTTATAGTGACAATTTCAACAATGTAGCTCTTTGAAATACGTGGAGAATTTCTGTAGAAAGTGCAGATTCTTCCAATTCAGAACAGAACAAAACAGAAAATAGATTCAAAAATGTAAATTCAAACCTGTTGATAAAGAATGTGAAATGAATGTGATGCAATGCTATCAATATGATTATTTAATTAATTGTGCAATTCCATATAAATGGCATCGAAAGTACAAATTTCCCAGATTCAACTTAAACTTACAATACACAGGGATTTTAATGGTGAATGAAAACATATTATTACATTTAAATATAGTGCAGCAAAATAACAATAACAGTAGACTGCTAAGGGTAAACAAAATTTAACACACACAAAAAATGTCATTAAATGCTCTATGCCTGGTGTGCTGTTGTATGTCATACTGTGTTGTTAAGTGAAGTCACTGCCAATAGCCAGACCTTCTCCCTAATTACACAGAAGCCATCCAGGAGGAGGAGGAGTGGGGAGGGGGTGTTTATATTCCCCAAAGCTCATAAATCTGTCTATTAGGACAATGTGGTCACTGCTCATAGCAGCATCCTCCTGTGGGAACCCTGCATTTATACCCTGACCCTACCACACACACACACACACACACACACACACACACATAAAACAGACCACTAAGCACTAAAAGAGCCACTATGCTCTTTTATATAATATATTCAACATCCTGTGCATGTCCAAATACTTTTGCCCATATTTATAACATTGGTTATGGTAATTAGTTTATGCCACAGTATTGGAACTAGTTTTATTGTCTTTTGGAATTGTCTTATATTTATGTAGTTAAAATGACATAAAATGTATATTATATTTAAACAAACCCTCTACACATTAACTTATAATCAAACTAATTGAGATTTACCTTCTTGTTCTTGTAGCTTGCTATCAAAGTGGGATGACCATTTGATGAAAATGCAGATGGCATAAAAGATTACTGTAGTCATGCCATAGTAATACCAGATACTACTCAAATGAATGGAGAACCATGAACAGTGCACATAGCTAGCTAATGTTGCTTTATCCAAAGACTGTGACAGCCTTAGGGCTAATGCATTGCAAGGGGGCGCTTACTGGGAAGGTACAGTTGTCTGTGTGTCTGCCATGTGATGGAGCGATGACCTGCCCAGGGGGATTCCTGCCTTCTGCCCAATGAGCGCTGGGATAGTCACAAGCACCCCCTGTGACCCAGGAGGATGAGTGGCTTAGAAAATGTATATGTGTGTGTGTGTATGTGTGTGTGTGTGTGTGTGTATTGCATATAATTGGAACAACTGCTACTGTCATTATATAAGATACTCAGCGTTAAAATAAAAAGCTAATGGGAGTAGCTAAATGTCAACATTAGCTAAACGTAAAAAGCTAAATATCTAGCTAGCTTGATAGTTTGCTGTTCGTTTAAGAAAGGTCTTAAACAAAGGAAAGTGTTAAGTAAGGCCATCATTGCAGTAGCTTGGTATTGGCTAATGACACCTGTACCGGATGAAATCTGGGCTGAACAGCTTGGGAAGGGGGGCCACTGCTGTGCCCACACTGTCACTGAGCAAACTGACTGGAATGAATAGCATAGTGGATAACACTGCAAGAAAAAATGTTCCTTACTTTAATGTAGGTGAAAAAGAAAAAAATTCGTTACCAGCAGTTTTCCCTCCTACATTCATTCTGTCTGCTTCTTTATCGGTGTCTTTTCTCACCTGCTCTCTAAACATGGAGCCATAAAGCCATCTAAACACAGGTGTCCCGGGACAGCACCGCGGCGGCCTTTTCTGATACAGTGCAGGAGAGTTAATGAAGCCTAGCAGCATTTCTCCCTCATTTCTCCCAGCATTTCTGGGGCACACTAGTCCAAAACAAGAATTAATTACAGCGTGCCTAAGCTCAGATAACTCATTAAAATATCTCTATTAACAAAAAGAGCAGTTGTAGGCTGACACTTTAATGAGTATGTCTTTAACCCTTAAAAGTCACATCACGAAATCATACTGTCTTCTCACTCATAGCTCACACACACACACACACACACACACACACACACACACACACACACACACACACACACACGCACAGACATACATTTTATATATATATATATATATAACCCTGAGGGAGAAGCAGCTTAGAAAATGAAATGTGTGTGTATGTGTGTATATATATATATATATATATATATATATATATATATATATGGCAGAGTAGCCCAGCATTGCATAGATATTCTGATATTTTGAATAAATATTTTTTCAAATATTATATATAACTCTACACTTATAAAGGTCAAATGAAAGGCACACACACCTTCCTTCTCTTTCTCTTTCTCTCTCTCACACACACACACACACCCACACACACACATGCAAACACACAATTATCTTCCTACAACACTGAGGTTCGCTAGAGGGAAATCAAACAAACTGCATAATTACAGTCTTACAGGCAAAAAGTGCTGTTAATGCACATTATATCTGTACTGTGGAGAGTGCCTTAGGATGCAATAGCATTTGTTTGTGTGTGTGTGTGTGTTGGGGGGGTGCTGCTGTGTCTGTCTATGTGTGATATACAGAGAGCTGTGGGCTTTCTCAGTGTGCTGTGAATGCTAAATCACCTTCTGAACAAGAGAGAGCCAAAAAGTTCAGTCAATTAAAAAAGTGCTCTGGGACGCAGTTAATCCGACCCAGTGAGTTATCACAGGGAGAGAGAGAGAGAAAGAGAGAGAGAGAGAGACAGACAGAGAAAGAATGAGGGGGGTTTTATGATAAGTGTGGAGAGGGACAGAGGGGAGCTTATTTAAAAGTATGAATAAAGTACATCAAAAATGAGCATGAGAAGGCAATGTACTTCAGCTCTGGCAGACTGTATGAAAGTCTTGGCCAAAACTGATACGAGCTGGACAGTTCTATTAAAACAGCTGAGCTCAGGATAAACGCTTGACAAAGTTGAATGAATGGCTATTTTATTCTGGACATAAGCAGGGGTTAAATTGAGCTGAATTAATCCAGGACAGCAAGATTTCAGTAATGGGAAATGGGAAAAACATTTAACCAACAGTTTAATGGCTGAGCAATTATGACTGCACTCTTCTCCTTTCATGACTTGATGTCTCAATGCTGTTGTCACATTTACCATGACACGTAAACAATATGAGTGAACAAAGTCAAACCAAGAGTCACAAACTACAATTTTCAATAAGGAAAACTTCTAGGGTTTTAAGCAGCTAGTGTAGGCTAACCTGTGGCTTCGTGATTAACTAGCTATGTCATTCTTTTTGTTGCCTTGCTGTTGCTGTAAGGTGATGTCAGCAAACTTAAAAAAGGTCCACCACCTTTGAAGTTCCAATTAAATGTGTAATTTCACATTAGTATTATCCCACAAATTGCACACTCAATAACAATAACAACAGTCCACACGGCTGTGGGCAGGTTTTGTTGTTCTATTAGCATGAGGTGGATCTGAACAAGACAACCATTACTGGGACTGCTCCAGGTTGTGTAATTACTGATTGGCATTCACTCTGCAGTTATTACACAGACTGCAGCAACTATGCACAACGCACATTCATACCAGTCCATCCATTGCATTAGTGTACCTCCCCATCTAAAACTAACCCACACTGTCTAAGGCCTAAGCATGAGCAAATCTAGAAAACCCACTACATAGGTCTTTGCTGTAGCTTGACCTAGAGTGCTTAAGGGGAGTCTGTAGCACCGGCTAGCGTTTAGCTCGTCTTTGCCAGCAGGTCAGTGCTCCGGTCAGAGCAGTCTCAGCGTGGATTAGCCCACGGCAGGCAGAGGAAGTCAAGGAGGAGGCATTAATCGATCTGACGGTGAAAAGCGCAGGGCAGCGTAGTGATGAGTTCGTGAGTGGGCTGCGAGACAGAGCAGGGGAACTGCCCTAATCCTCCCCGAGTTAATGTAGTGACCACAGCAAGGGCTTTTTTCTTGGGCTCAGAGCAGATCCACTCTGGAGACTTCGCTCCACTGAGATAACACACACAGAAAGTAGCTGAGCTAGTCACTCTTCCATTTTAGGGCTACACACACACAGTTCTCTCAGCAGTTTGATATTCAACTACTGAAGTCAGCAGACTGAAAGGAAGCTTTGTCATGAAGACGAAGCTGGAGAGGTTCATTCTAATAAAGGCACAAAGTCAAAAAGTTAGATGAATACCACACAAGTTGCTTGGCTCTGTACCAACATCCCGCTAATGAGGATAAACACGCAACAGCGCCAAAGTGCCACAACAGTGCCGCATTAACACGAGATTGCCAGCCCCATCACCCAAACAATATCTGGTCCCTTATCTCCAATAGACAGGGTTTAAGGCAGCTGACAGATTGTGCAGCAACAGATGGGTTACAGTCTCTAACTGTGTACCAACAAAACACACATATATGGTAAATGGACCTCATAAAACAGACAGTAAGTATTAGTATTGCATATGGTGTTTCCTTTGTTTTGCACATACCCACTATAATGCCAATTTTTCTAATGTGCAATGAATCGCAGCATTATCACACAATGAATAGTACATTTTACTTATATAGCTCATTTCAGTGATCAAAGACTCTTGCATAAACCTCTTTCAGTAGCCCAGACAGCAGGAATCAACTCCGATATTTTTAATTCATTTATTCAGTTAATAATATTTTCTCTATTGCTCTGTTTTCAGAATAACTAGCTCTCTGTGTGTAAAGTGTTGTGGCTCTGTGTTGAGCTACTAGCAAGCAATGAGGGCTGAAAAAGGAGAGGTGAGAACCTTCTGCTGTCAAAACAATTCACACCGCTCTACAGCACACCTGCAGCTTTCTTCATATCAAAAACATGTACACCTGCCACAAAAGAAACATCTACACACAATAAAAACCCTTTTATAAATGTTGGCTTGCCTGTTCACATACAAAGATTACATTCAGATTTATAAACCAATTTCTTCAAAATACATTTAATCAGAGTTTGAAGAAAAAAATGCATGCTACAAATACTGGATTTGGATTTCATGGCTCCTGTCAGGATGCATTCAAACTGTAGCAAAGATAAACAGTGTAAACAGTGTACCATACATAATAAATGGGGTATACAATGTTTTCAAACAGGATTCGAATACGCAGAGTGTGTGGAATTGTCTGGCAACAGGACGGAGTCAAGAAGCAATTCTAGAGAAGGGACGGTAATAGAAGTCGCTGCTTAACGTTTACACCGTCAAAAGTTTGGTTATCTTGCCTTGTGCTAAAATGTTTGTTTGATTTCCACTTTTACCTTTTTAATGGAGTAAGAATCAAAGCTATGTTTGAAGACTGATTAAGACTTGAGAGAAAACCTTTTAACAGACTCTTATAAATCTCTGCAAAAGGCATGGCAAATTATCTTTAAGCAGTGCAGCGGTAATATCGCAGGTTTTTGATAGTATAGTAGAAAGTGTTTTTAAAAGTTTGATAATATAATAATAAATAGCTTGAATGTTCGATCGTATAGTAGAATGAATATTTTTTTTCAGTTAACAAATATATATGCATCATTGTTTTCCTCTTTAATTTATTAAGTTCTGACTGGTACTGTGTCAAGCTGAAACTGTAAACTGTGATGGACATGACCATAAATTTTTACACCATTACTTCATTACTCCATTAGCCTTTGACACTGTGGCTATTTGATTTGACTGGACCTTGTCCTTTCTCACAGTCAGCAGCTCAAAACCCCAAATTCTACCCTTGGCAAAAAAGCGCACACTATCCCACAGTATCAGTTACCCGCCATGAACGGAACATCTATAACCCCAGATAATGGGGTTATAATATGGTACATGGTGTATGAACACAAAAACGACTAAGATGCAACACGAACTCAACACCACCCCTAGCCAACGGCTTCATGGACATGGTTTCAGCCTGACATCATCAGTGCACATCATTTTCACAATACTGAAACATATCACAACACATCAGCACAATTATTGCCAAAAATAAACAAAGTCATGTGAGTTGTTAACCGTAACTTCAAGCTATGTATATATAGACTCATTCAACTCTGCTGCAGTGAGAAACAGTACAGAAGATTGTTTGTACCAACAGTGACCACACTGTACAACACCTCTTCTCTGTGCTCATTACTGTGGACTGTGCCACTAACAGGACAGGCTCACTGAGCACCAGCTGGACATTACTACAACTCTCTACTCATATCACTGGGCATTGGCACTTTATTTATGCATTCAAACATACGGCATAACTATTAATATTTGCTTTTGTACTATTCTTTACTGTGCATAGTCGCATACTCGGTTTATGTGCTTCTGCTAGGACATTTTTAGATGATTCACTGGATGTGAAATTACACAACTGCATTGTCACCTGCATTATATTTATGCGATATCAAAGATTTATTTATTTACTGCACATTACACTTTTCTGGTTGTTTTATCATATCCTTATTATATTTCTTTACTTCTATTTATTCATCTGTATTATAATCTATCTATCTCTACGTGTATCCCGACCGTCAGGCTCTGCTAACAGATACTAGTCTGAAATTGTAATTACATGGTTAAGATGGGAACAGTCATTCATGGTTTGATGTAAAGTGCACTGTTGAAGAGATACTTGCTAAGTCAGAGTTGATCACAGTGATGGGGATAGGAACCGGGCGTCTGAAGAGTTTATAATAGCGATAATGTTTCAAGAAAGTTTTGAGTAAAGTTCCCGGCCTAAAACTTTTTTTTTTTCACATTTACCACTATTTTATCACTGTCAACATTCCTTAAGACTCAGAAAGCACATATAGGGTCACTGGCGGTTTTGGAGAGTAAATAAAATGGCTATTTTTGAGTGGTACACAGCATAACCCCTGGTTCCTATCACCGCCACTGTAAAGAAATACAAGTCAGTAAGTTTCTCTACAATTAACCGTTTTACATCAAACCACTCTGAATCACTCTGTTTAAACCACTGAATTATACAGATATTGAAAAAAATGATGGAGTTCCCTTTTAAGGGAATGTGCCTCATTGGCCATTCTATCGCAAACACGTACCACATAGATGCAACTGAAGGTTTAGAACGACTGCCTCACTAACCCTTTCGTTACTGTCCGTTTCTAATTATAGGACCACATTGACCAGTTATTGTAATCTAGGTGTCGGATCGTTCTCAGCACAGTGGTGACACTCACGTGGTGGTGACATAGTAATGTGTGTATCATTGGGTGTTGCTTGGTTTTAAATACACCCACAATATTTCACCAAGATTGACTCAGAGTTCAGAAAATAACCACTGATAAAGGGCTAAAGGAAAAGTCTTCAAATAAAGACCTTAAACCCAGTTTCCAGTCCTGAATTAGCAGTTAACTGACCTGTTGATGTAACCAATTGGCAATTTAGCATCCACGCATCAGTGTCTGCAAAATCCAGTACCAGAACCTGGTTTCAAGGTCTGGATTTGAGAAGCTTTGGTCTACAGCATGACTGACACAAACTTTGCCTTAACAGATGTGCTACAGTCTGACTGTAAGTAAGTATAACTAAGTATAGTAAGTATAACTCAGTCCAGCAGAACTGACCACCACCTTCTGCTCTTCAAAAGCACATAAAGCAGCAGAATGATTTGGAGCTGACACCATTGATCTCCAGCTATATCACTCATCTCATTACTGTCCGGTCCCGACATCAACATCCTAATCAATTACAGTGAAAAATGACTGTGCCTGACTTAATTAATTCATAATGTAAAAATGACTGGATGGCAGGAATAAAATTAAACTTGCTGCAACCCTCAAATCCTCCAGAACTAATCTGACAACCTCAAGAAGTGGAACCAGACACGAGCCGTATATTTTTTTCCCTCACATGTAAGATTATGCTTTAAATAATCCCTTCTTTGATAGGCAACATTTATTATTTTCTATCTTCTGTGTCTCGGTTCAGTTTGTTTATCTCTGGGTTCTTTTCCAAGTTGAGTGAAAAAGCATGAACTGCTGTGAATAACAGATGAAAAGCCACTGTGTGAGTATTGGGGCAATGCCACAATAAGAGAAAAATTCTAGAGAGTACTATATAGCTTCTCAGCGCAGATGGAACTATCAGTAATAAATGAAATATAGATGGATGAGTTGCTATTTCTATATATAATAAGCTGAAAAACAGGCAAAGCTTATCCAAAAAAATAAAAACAACTACATCCTCTCTGATGGCAAATATACAGTTTGGGCGCCTTGGTGAAACGTCATGTTTTGTTGATTATTTGTTGTTGTCTTTGTTAACAAATCCTCTACACAGATCACACTTCTGCACATTCTACAGACTTGGCAGGCTTGGATTGATTAAAATGAACCCTGGTTGTGATTGCTCTGCTGATAGTGTGGTTTGTTGTGGCAAGCGACAACACTGCCGTGTGAACCCTGGCGCAAACCAATAAAGACCGAGCTCCTCAGACAGCCTACTCTGATGCACTTTGTTTGAAATATGAACAGCAATATGGACCAGATATGTCGAAGACAGAAAGGAGAATCACCCCCTCCCTGAAAAACTTCTTAGATACTTGGAAAAGATGAATGTCTGATGCTGCTGTGTTTTCTCTCCTCATATGCTCAGAATCAGTAAGAATAGAACTGATTTCAGTTTCAAAGTGAGACTGAGCCAGTTCTCAATTATAGACTCAATTATATGATGTATTCCTGCACTAAGGTCTCTCTGTTTTGTTGTCTACTACCTTATTACCCTAGAATATCACAAGACAAACAAAACAGGACAGAAACAAAACCAGTGGGCCCAAAAAAGGCCTACATTGTTTATTCAGCATGTATGCATACAGCTTCTGGATGTTAAATAGAAAAGAAATTTCAGAGCGCACCAAAATAAATGTGCTGTTTTTTTTCTGAGGGTTTTTTTTGCTGATTTGTTCTGCTCATTAAAACTCAAATAGTGACAGTCACAGATAGTTCTGTATGATAACTAAGGGAAGCAATTATTCTACAATAGTTTGGTGGTCCCAGCATGAGACCCTCCAGAGAAAGAAACAGCTTTTAATCTAAACCTACCGCTGAGTGCGGGGGCTGAGTGTACGGGTGTGCATACACCCTTCTGTGTGGCCCCACTAGAAGAAAAAAACACCAAGAGAGAAGAAGACGGATAAAAAAACATGGCATGCCTGAAATGACTGTTTTGCATGTGGCAGCGGTCATCCAGCGAGTGAAGTGTCAGCGAATGAATATGGATTAGATTCTTGTTGCTTCCTCAAGTGTTTTTGACTGAAGAAGACAAGCTCCTACCTGCAGAGCGGGATTGCTTAATAAATGACATGCTGTCCCATATTTAAGCCTAATTGTCACATTAGATTCCAAGTTAGTTTCCTACAAACAAGCCCTGCGGTGGAAAAGAAAACAAGCTGGAACCTGAGGGTTTGAATAGGAAATGCTCTTAAGGGGGCTCCCAGAGACTTTGCTACTAGTTCACTAGAACTGTGGGCCAGCACTTTGACAAAAAGAGGTACCACCAACAAGGGTTCTTTGGAGTGATGCCATAGACGAAACACTTTTGTGTTCCCTAAAGAGCCTTTGAATGGTCAGCTGAGTGAGTGTGAAGACGTTTAAAGAACCACCACATACACACATAAAGTAGGGATGCACTGATCAGCCTCTTTTAGAGATGATTCGGATTTCTTCGCAGCCAAATTAGCTGTTTGCAGAATTTTTTAGCAACTTTTTTAAAACTCAAAGTTTGCGTTTGAGTGAGCTAAATGAACATCTATAAAACACAAGCCCATTTCCAGTATTGTCTATGATCCAAACTTGCATTATATGCAACATTATTTGCTCTTTACGCTCCTTATTTCCTCTTCACTGCTCACTACTCTTCTTCTTCAAAGTGATTTCTTCCTGTCCCTTTGCTTCGTAAAGCATCCTTGGATTTGTGAAAGGCGCTATAGAAACTGAGCTTTAATGGGTCAAAAGAGTATTGAAACATCCATTTTCAATCAGTTGCCTATTTTAAGAATATGAATCAAATAAAACGCTACACTGAAAGTAAGACACAACTGGCTATTTGGCACAATGAGTTACAATTAGGCTATGATATTTCAGTAAAGACGATGCAGCCGCTTTCAAACCCAGAGCAAATGCCTCACACTATTTACATGATAAAATTACAATCCAGATCTGCCAGACTGAAAACAATAACTTGGCAGATTGCCAATTTCATTTTTTCCGCAAAAACCTGCTGATTCCGGTCGATTCCCTCTAGATGCAATGACATATATGATCAAGAGGTGACTGAATCATAAGTAAATATTTCATTGATTTAAAGGGTAATGAATGTAAGTCTAAATATAACACAATAATTCAAGTAATTTTAACTAGATAAACATATAGCAATTACACTCAAGACCATAAAACTGGCCACAGGAAGCAATGAACCGGCTGAAATTCCTCTCGGTACGTTTAGGTGACATGTGCAGTGGCATCAGTGGAGAATTCAGCACATTTCACACTCGCATAAACACCAGAATGGGGTCGTGACATGGATGTGCCTCAGACATTCCTTCATAAGCTCAAGCAAAAGGAGAAGACAAATGAACAGATGGACAGATAGACAGATGGATCTGTCACTAAATATAATCATAATACCACTAATAATGAAAAAAATGTGACTTAGGGAAAGTATAAAATAAGGACTTTAACAACAACCAGGCTGTATCAGTATAAGTATGAGTAGTACTCATAAAGGCAATCCTGCACCTTAAAGTGTTTAATCAGGTATTAAAACCATTAAGCCGCTGTCTCCATGCAGTGAAGGGATACAGGTTATTACACACACATATATATATATATATATATATATATATATATATATATATATATATATATATATATATATAGACAGATGGATAGATAGTTTTTCGCACATTTATAAAGCTTTATCTCAGTCGAATTATCTAATTACTTAGTTTGCATGATGATACTAGGTATACATGGATGATTGAAAACTTTCTATGTTCTAGCAGAGGCAGATTCTGATTGTGTGGCTCTAGGCAGAAAGGGACCTCCTGGATGCACGCGAAAAATTATATCTTGGCAAAAGTAAGAATCGTAAATTTAGTCATTTCTCTAATTTATCTAATATCTAACATTTTGAGATTGCTGTAATAACACTGTAAGATAATATCAAACAATAACATTTCTAAATATGTTTATACATTTATTTGTACTTCCAATCTTTTGACTAAATTGATCTCACTATATTGGCAGACAGTTTTCCTTGTTTTGAGATGTAAACTTAAGACGAGCAAAAGTATCAATTGCAATATAGTGAGATAAATTGGTAGATTAAGGTAACAGTAACGTAATGAGAGATGTAAAAAAATAATGAAATCCCTTTACATTTTAAAGGATAATTAGTAACTTGAATGAATGATTTTTTAGAGGAACTGCACCAACTCTATGCTCGCAACAGGTTATGTAACAACATGTATAGTTTATCTAATATAGATTTTTATGGGGCCTTCTACCTCTGCCTAATGCACCCCTGGGTGCCAGTATTTGAATAATGAAATCACTGCTCATTTCATTCAATTTGGGTGCATACAGTGTAGATATACAATAAGGTAGACATTCAGTCAGCTTCAGGTTACTATCTAGCTACTATACAGTGGTTACTGTTTACAGGTTTTCTGTAATTGTCAAAAATCTGACATTGTTAGGTCATTTATCCTGATAACCATAGCGTATCTTCATACTGCCCTCCTCTAGCTCCAGAACTAATCAACCTGTATAAACTTCACAAATGTGCAAGAAGCATTAAGAGTTGTCTCCAGGCACAGTTAAAAAAGACGGTCTCCAGGCATGATGTCTGGAAGAGAAAAGAATTCACAACCCCACCACACATCGGGCTTCAGGGCAAGCCAGCACTTGTGTAAAGAGAGCACACAGGCACGTGTGCGCACACACACACACACACACACACACACACACACACACAAAAGAATGATAAGGCCAAAAGGTGCCAAAGAGGAAAACAAGAGCTATCTGCAACTACAACAAGATCCAAAACTAAAAACAAGGCAGAAAGTTTGCCCTCAAAAAAACACCACTGTATGAACTCTAACCTCTTTCTGATTATTCTGCTAGGGAATGGAAATTGACTCTGATATTTTTAATCAATATAACCAAATAAGACATTTTCCCTGTGCAAGTCTGTTATCAGATTCACTGTTGGTACTCTCTGTGTGTGGGTGACATGTTGAGCTCCTAATGAGCAATGAGGGGTAAAACACATCTCCACTTCAGCGGCTCTGCCTAAATAAAACACAGCACAACTGCAGCTTTCTTCACATGAATAAACAAAGCATTTTAACACAATAAATCACTTTTCTGAATGTTGACTTGCTCACACAGCTATGAAAACCAGATTATCTAGATTTGCACAATACAAATATATTCCAAAAAATTGCATAGCTCAACTGAAGCACCTCCTTAACAGAGGGGCCGTTGCATTTATGGCAACTACAATTAAAGTTACCTGTCCCTCAACATAAAACAAAATATAGTCTTTTTTTGCACATTAAGTCAAATGGTTCAACGCAATGCAAAAAAAAGAGTCAAGTCATTTAAAACCAGTGGACTTCTTACAGTGTTCTGTCTCACTGCCTATGTTGTGTGTGTGTGTGTGTGTGTGTGTGTGTAGGATGAAGGATGAATGGCTATAAAAAAAGAAAAAGTTCAAAGTTTGCACTTCAGAGGCCCTGCGTTTTAAGTTTTGCTCAAAAGTGGAAAGGAGAAAAAAAACGCAAAGAAAGAAGCTCATTTTCAGGCTGGGTCACTGCGTTTAACTAACAAACAGAATGCAGAGGCTCAGAATAAAGCCGTGAAACGCTGAACTGCGATCAGCTCTTGCTCCAGAGATAAAGGCGCTACTATACATGCAAAACTCTCACTACAAAACTGGAGAGGACACTGAAATGGGTAATTAAATTCAGTTTATTTTGAACTTCTCTTCAGAGACCTGTGGTAGAAGTGCGGCCTCCAAATCCGCCATCAAAGAGGAAATAAGCAGCCGAGCAAATCACTGGGTTTGATCCACGTCCAAGTGCAGTGACATGTTCTGAAGATTCCCCTCAGCCACTGTGCATGCAGTGCGTGTGCCTTCGTGCACACATGCTGTCCATCAAAAGTTTGCGGAGGCATTTTCAATTGAGTAAGAAAACATGCCAAGAATAAGCAAAACATAAAAAAGCTTCTCATTAATATTTTGGGCATATATATATATATACACACACACACACACATCAGAAAGTTCCTTTAACACTGTCTGTAAAAAATTTGAGAACACCTTGCCTTGATTTTCACTCTTACTCTTCAATTACTAAGGTCCTAATTAAGTAAGATTACCTGCAAAGGTTTTGTTAGCACAAAACACCTGTTTGCTAATCCTTTCTAATTCTTTGGGTATGTTTATCTTCAACACTCAGCTTCATGTTCCTCTTGTCTTTCGTGTTATGAAGAGCACATTTTGCCTAAATAATGATGTGATGGTTTTCTTTTCCAGGCTAAAGGTAAAAGCACATTTTGAAATGTGTGGCCTTTCCTGATGTAGCACTCTCAATAATACTGACCCAACAATTTAGATTGACTTTAATATGTTAATGTTCTGACATGTCAATATGCATTTTAAATAAAAGCTTGGAGTCCCCAAACTTCTGGCAGACATTGCGTGTGTGGTGTCTAGCCCTCGTCACGCTGTGTGGGAACACATCTGATACACCAGCACAAGCCAGAGAACCGCATTTCAACAGTAATCAATTAAAACCTGAGGCTGAACAATGAAGCAGGCAAACAGCACAGAGCTCGAGAGTAAACAGCTCAAAGCCTGGATTAGCAGTCTTAGAGCAGTTTGTTGCTTAGAAGCCTACCGTTAACACTGGCCTGCTGTAATTTCATATTAACCATTTAGAAAGTGTTTGTCTTTTAATCCGTTCTTCTTGTTTAATGACGTGATTTCATAATGCCATTGTCTCATTCTCATTCACTTTGATATGGAGCGAAATTTGCATGAATACACTTCAAAAATCAGTCTCTTTTGATTGCTACCCTGTTTAAGCAAATGAATCATAAAGTGATGCAAATGTGTACAGACATTAACCTAGAAACTATCACTGTGAATCCAACAGAGCCAGTATAGAGCTTCTTTTATAAAGGGATAGGAAAGCAGTACACAGAACACTCAAATTCCAAATGCTGATCCACTTTACTCTGACCAGTGTGAACAGGCATGCCTGCCTACTCTGGAGGCAGATTTTAATTCCAAAAAGAGGAGAAGGCAAAGACTCTGACTGGCCCGCAAGTGAAACACGTGGAGAAATTCTGAAAGTGTGGATTCCAAATGATCAATTAATACCATGTGTGTTTGTAAACAGAAGAGGACATGTGAAAGATTTTGTTCCAAAATGCAGTACAGAGCATTTTCAAGAATTTCAGGTCTTTTTCATGAAACACATTTTTGGGAGTGCACACAAGAAATATCAGTGCTGCATTACAGATTAAGACTACCTTGACTAGAGAAATAAAAATGCGCTTTTAATTTTCCATCGGGTGTTATTCTTTTCAAAAACCCATTATTTCCTAAATTGTGCCAAGTGGGTATACAGCATTTTGGAAAGAAGCTCTGCACATTTCATTATGATTTGGTTTAAAACATGATTGTTGTTTTGTTTAAGGTAAAGAACAATTCATACTTTGCCTTTTTTAGGTCTTTTCTACGAAAACGAAACAAATGAAAACGGCTAGAAGTGCAGATTCAAATCTCTTGATAATGATGCCAATCAAATTTAAATGTAAAAGGTTCATTTATGTCATTGTGCAACATGCAGACAGTAGAGCAAAACAACAACAATGGCCGTAGACGTCTAAGGGTTAATCTGCAGGTTCTCGGATTCCACCACACTGGCACCGTGTTGGGGTCAGTGCTGAGAAAGCCGTGACTAACGCTGCTTTAACACATCCCGAACGTGAGCCAACACACACCATCATAAAAGACTCTGGCCAGCTGGAGAGCTGGACACGGGGGGCATTGCTGGGGCTCCAAAAGGTCAAGACCTACAGGAACAGCCTCAGCAGCTAAATGAAATGTACATTCTGTCACAGCTTCATCTTATTGAAAACGCCAGCTGCCCTTCACATTGTGCGAACATATCATGATAAATGGACCAACAGAAGTTCTTAAAAAGACCACAGTTCAGGGTTGAAGTTGTTGAAAAACCATGTCAATAACAGGTAATGTGAGTGTAGTATTTAAGAATTTAAATGGTGTGTAATTTCGAATGCATACAAATGTCACTCTTTGTTCCAGAAAAGCCTTTAGCACATGTGAAGTGATCAGACGGGATAAGAAAGCCTATCAAAGTTACACTGTGAACACAAGGATAACATGCTACCTGATCTGTGGCAGGAGTTTAAAGGAGATCAGTGGCGGATGGCTGTGATTTCTGATAAAGGAGAGAAAGAAATCATGTATCTCTTACATAGAATTGCACTGCCAAAAATCTAATTTACACAATTTCACCCATATCTCAAATGTAGTTGATCAGCCAAGACAAGACATGTCTGTTGTCTGAAGTTTAATTCTTTGCATTTGCACCAGAGCTACGAGAATAATAGCTAACAAATAATGAAAGCTTTATAAAGCTCTAATAAGCATTGCACAAACTGCGAGCCGAAATCATCACACTCTTGTTTGAACTGTGTCAAGTTGGTAAGCAACCTCAAATAAACTTACTTTTGTGGTCTCTGATACTGCATGACGTACTAGAGAAATGGAGGTCCAGCTTCTTGTCAAATTAGCTAACATTTCAGATTCGACACTTATTAGCTGTTACTTGCAAAGCGAACTGGGAAACTGGTCAGTACTTTGTGCAGCCAATCTCTGAATACAGTGACGGTGGTTTAATGTCTTTGCGGTTCTGTTAGCTGGTTAATTTGTTATTTTTTTCTTTCACTTAGGGTTTTTTGTTTAACATTTTCCATGAAGATACACAGAATGTATTTTCTATAGAATGTATGTTCGTAGGGCGGCACGGTGGCGTGGTGGGTAGCGCTGTCGCCTCACAGCGAGGAGGGCCTGGGTTCGATTCCCCGGCTGGGTGACCGGGGTCCTCTCTGTGTGGAGTTTGCATGTTCTCCCCGTGTCTGCGTGGGTTTCCTCCGGGTTCTCCGGTTTCCTCCCACAGTCCAAAGACATGCAGTCAGGCCAATTGGACGTGCTAAATTGCCCCTAGGTGTGAGTGTGTGAGTGACTGTCTGTGTCTGTGTGTCTGCCCTGTGATGGACTGGCGACCTGTCCAGGGTGTATCGTGCCTTTCGCCCGAAGACTGCTGGGATAGGCTCCAGCACCCCCCCGCGACCCTGACGGAGAAGCGGCTTGGAAAATGGATGGATGGATGGATGGATGGATGGATGGATGTTCGTATAGTCTAACCACGATAGCGTTTTGTGCTTGAATTAACTGGTTCATTCAGCAATGTTATTAATTAATTGATGTTGGTTACTGTAATCTTTGTAGTCGTAGTCACTGCTTTCATTAATAGAACGTGAGAGGGAGTCTTACACACGACCTCGAGTGTTCTATTGATTTTATACATCAGTTGAAGTAAGAAATTAATGTACTGGGCCGTGAACGTTTAATATGGTTTAATGTGAACAATTCCTTCCGCCAAATGATACTTCCTTAAGTCATAAAGACCAACTGACAGTTTCAGAATTTAGTGTAGCCTCATCTTCAGAGTCTGACCAAATTGGTTGTTGGTCAAATGTGGTCTTAAAAGTATCCATTTTGGGTTTGTGGGCAAAGTGAGGAGTAAAAACGTAAAAAGAAAAGTCATTGCTTAGCAACGGTGTCTCAGCGGAGTCATACAGTGTCTGTGAATAAAACTTAGGTTAGAATGCTTCTCAACCAATCAGGTTGCGTGGCTAGAACTAACTGGTGTTCAGATAAACCGTCCTAATCGCGACTGCTTTCTAAAATATGTAGCACTTTCTCCTGCCATAAGGTTGCTAGAGAGAATTGGCCTGTTATACTGTATAATGTAGTACTGAGGGTCCTCAGACAGCTGTCAGCTCACACACAAGCTGTATATTGAAAATATAGCAGTAACTGTATTTAGAAAACTTGTATTGTAATTTTACGCTGAATTTTTTTACAGTGTACACTGGGGACATGGAGGGAACTGTGTAAAATCAACTTCTTAAACTCCAGACTTTCATTTCTTACGCCTTTAACTTCAGACTAACTCCAGCAGTTTGGACTGTATTCTTCATAATTACTGGACAATAAAGATCTTTATGTTTAAAGGTTAACGTTCCTCCGTACCTCGAAAGAAAAAAGGAAAATGAGGCAGACCCCAGACACGGCCCACATCCACTCTGTCTACAGTGACACACTTCTTTCTCTCTCACTTTCTTTGGTGCTCTCACTCTGCGGGTATGAATGAAAGCGTCCTGTATGTGGCCCTCCCTCAGAGAGAGGTGTAGGGACATGCAGAAGGAAAGAGAGCGAGCGAGGGAGAGAAAGAAAAAGGGGAAAATGGTGAGTTTTTGGAGCTGGATGGCAGGATTAGAAGAGACAAAAGCATGCTGAAAGACATAAAGCCTCTCCGACTGAAACAGAATCACTCCCCATGGACAGAGTCAGGCACATCGGCCTGTTCACGCTGACTTCTCACCAAAAGACACTTTTTTCCTTTTTTTTTTTTTTTTGTTGATGGAGTTGCACAGTCACAGCAGCGAAATATCTTGCCTAGTTATGTTTAACCCTCAGAAGTGTACAACTGTTTATATTTACATGCAAATGTTACAAGTACAATTACTTCTACAAGTTAGTCCATTTATATTAAATTTTCCATTTCTTTTTTTGTGTAAAAAATAAGACCCTACACATAGCAACTTTTCATCAAATTCAGATCCTAATAAAATATCTCCCGAAGCGCCACAATTGTGGTATGAATTGCAAGTGTAGAAAATCTGCACTTTCAACAGAATTTCTATACTTGTTTCAAAGAGCTACAAAGGACAAAGAATTCCATGAAATCACAGATTGCTTTTGTTATAGACGTTGATAACTACGACTTCTAAGCGATAATAACTGGCTTAATCGGAGCGGAAGGAACCTCTCACGACTCTCAAGATAACACTTGTAGCATGTTAGTGCTGATCTGTTGTGAAAATATGTTCCAGCAGCAAAATTACACAAAAACAACATTCAAGCAGTCGGTCATCTTTAAAGACGAATTACCGTAACGCTCAGATTCAACATTGACGCCGCACACTGTCTGCATATGCTCTGCGATCAGTTTACTTTTCCGGTCAAAACATTGCCTTCTTTGAAAATGTTCATTGTTACTTTTCAATTAGGGAAGATAAACACCTGAAAAGGCTTTGCTGGCATAAAACACGCTTTGGATCTGCTGATGTTTTGGATATATTTAGCTTCAACACTCAGCCTCAAAGTGTCTTTCTTGCTATGAAGAGCTGAGTTTGCCTTAATAATGACTTGACGGCTTTATTTTCTAAACTCGTTTTAAGAGCACAGACTCAGACTCTTGGTGGTTTAAACAGCTGAAAGGTTTGAGTTGATAAGCGCTGACATCACAACAAAGGGATAAAATGTGTGGTCTTTAGTTCTACGGGAGAGCTTTTGGCAGATGTACCTTCAGTTCATTCAGCAAAGAAAAATCTAAAAAGGTTTTGATTTAATATGTTAAAGTGTTATGGATGCTCTGACTTGGGAACTGTGGTGCCGATATCTGATGTTGTTCTTTCATTTGCTTTCATTTGTTCTCTCAAGATCTTGAGACTATCGCAGCAAACGAATGGTGTTTTCTTGAGATCTTATGCTATTTATATCATTGTGACAAACATCTCGAGAAAACAAATGAAAAATGGAGGTCAAAAAATGTAGAAATCTTGTTTTAGTAGAGCTGAATGACTCGAGGAAAGTTTCTAATTGCGGTTTTCCTTACCAGTACTGTGACTGCAAATTGAAATTGCGAGTATTGATTAAGCAAAGAAGACTCAAGAAGATTTGCTCAGCCAAGAAGTTCAGCATTTTCATTTTTTTGGAGTTTGAAGCTTAAACAACGCGCATGTTTGGTTGGTTCATCTACAGGCAGTTATTAGGTTAGATTTCCCCACTTAAGCATGTTAACATCATGTTGATGGTGTAGTTAATATTTAACGCTGAATCTTTCAGACTTAAGTTTTAGTACAGCATGCAGTGATGCCTAAATATTCAGCTCTTCTGAAGTACAAAAATGCATCATCAACTATCAGATTGAAGCAGTCAAATCTGCCAGTACTGATTTGACTCTGATCAGCGTACAATCCCTAAAACATACACAGTAGCCTTCAAAAAAGCGGTGTCTCTAAACTTTTGATGAGCAGCATAAATTCCCATCAATAAACTCTATTAAAAGTCATATTTTAGTTAAAGAAAATAAGGTATTTTAAAGGAGCCAAAAGGACAACGGTAGAAAAAGCCGGTCAACTCAAAGCAAGCGCTCACCGCAAGTGAACTGTTATATATTACTGCCAACTTTTACAGCACTTTACACACAACCCTGTGACTAAGTGCAAATGTGTGTGTATGCATTTACTGCTTGAACAAGGAGCAGGTAGTTTACTTAGGGACAAAAAAGCAAAGTACCAAACACAAAACCCAGAGAGAGAAAAAGGCTAGACAACCAAATTCTTCTACCAGCAGCCCCCCAGCTAAAGTCAAACTGTGTTATTTCATTTACAGCCACAAAAAAATGACCCAAGACTTCTCTAAATGTCAGAACGCCAAAAAGTGGCAAACCATTCTCTGAAACGGCATGAAAGTGCTCCACGGATATTCAGGCTTAAAAAGTTTGTTTCTGTTTTAAATAAAAGTAGGAAATAAAAAATGATAGAAGAGCTGAGAGAGGAGAAAAGGAAAAGAAAAGGGTCTATCTGTCACAGATAAGAAAGCCCAGTTGAGTGCGAGGTTGAGCACTTACCATGTCAAGAAAAAACCTCCAAGAGAATTTTTTTTTTCTTTTTTCCCACTTTTTTTTGTTGTTATCAGCTCCAAATCCTTTAGCTGGAAAGGAGAAAGGTGAAAAAGCCCTGCTATCTGAACCACAGCACTCATCCACCAGTAAAAAAACTGAATAAAAGTGAACTAAATCCAGTGAGGATGGCGTCTCTGAAGGAGCGAGTGAGCTACAGGTGGTCAGTGAGTGAACAAGTGAATGAATCTGCTGCTCTAATCCACCTGCACTGAGTGTGTGTGCAGGAAAAGACCAGAGAGAGAGAAAGTGTGTCTCGCGGGACGGGTGTGGGGTGTGTGTGACTGAGAATGAGGCGAGTCCAGACACACACACACACACCATCTCTCAGGTGTTGGGTTACAACAAGCCCTGGTGGGATGTATTTAAACTCCTCAGCCAATCAGGGAGCGGAATGCTCTCTGCACAGGTAAATGGGACGGAGTTTCATTTCAGCCACATTTGTATGCTATAAATTAACGTTAAACAGTTACACTATGCACTGCATTCTTACACTGTATACTTACACCATACACTACATCATTATACTACACACTGCATTCATACACTTACACTACACACTGCACTCTTACACTACATCATCAAACCATATACTCATGATTACAGTATACACCTATCCTGCATTCACATGTTGCCAGTAGACAGACAACGGCAAACCCCATATTCTTTTGTTTTCAACGGGAGCTGTGGCGGAAAATTCTGCCACCACCAGTGGCAACGATCTGCAGTCTGCACCAGTAAGCAGAACAATCCCACATGAGCCGTGGGTCTTTTGGAAGCATTGTTGGACTCAGTGTTACACAACAAAAATAGAAGAATACAGAGCACCTTACTGCGTTTTCCACCTTAAATAAGCTGTCGACACGGCTAAAGCTGTCGCCTGATAATCATCTATTTTCCCTGGTCATGCTATCACCATGCCAATGTTTGCCTGGCTTCATGCTGCTGTTGGTTGCTAAGGCACTGAACCATAGCTTTTTAATGCAAACATGTAAATGTAGCATTTCACTATTTTCACTCTCACACTACACACTACATTCTTACACTATACACTTATAATGCACTCACACTACACACTACATTCTTACACTATACACTTATAATGCACTCACACTCTACACTACATTCTTACAATACACACTCACACTGTGCATTTCATTCTTACACTATACACTCACAATATACACTCACACTCTACACTACATTCTTACAATACACACTCACACTGTGCATTTCATTCTTACACTATACACTTACAATATACACTCACACTCTACACTACATTCTTACAATACACACTCACACTGTGCATTTCATTCTTACACTATACACTCACACTGTGCACAATATTCATATGCTATACACAACATTCTTACACTATACACTTACAATTTACGGTAACACTTTATTTGAAGGCTACCTACATAAGAACTTCATGACGCATTCATAAGCACTGAATAATTTTTTTTATGAAGCACTACTTGAACATTTATTAAGTGTTTATGTCGGTTCTCGCAACCTGACATAAGATGTTTTATGAAATAAATGACATTGTGCTGGCATAATAAGAATAAACGAACATATTTACAGCACTAAACATTTAAAACACTATACATAACTATTTATGTCAGCATTCTTAAGACGACATTGTACTGATATCAGGTGAAATATGCCTGGAAACCACCCCCTCTTCCCTCCATGGCATGGATAAGATGATTGATGCAATTATGTATAGGGTTTAAATATGTTTAGTGCTGTAAATATGTTCAAGGTTTATTCTTATTATGTTGTGAGAAGCGACATAAGCACGTAATAAATGTTCAAGTAGTGCTTCATAAACACATTATTCAGTGCTTATGAATGCGTCATAAAGCCCTTATGTAGATAGCCTTCAAATAAAGTGTTACCCAATTTACACTCACACTGTCCACAATATTCATACACAATGCACTACATTCTTACACTATACATGTGCACTGTATATTGTGGTGTATATTCTTACACTAAATACCATGCCTGTATTTTTCCTCTACACAATATGCATGTGTTTGATTTCTGCACAGATAAATGTTGTGAAGTTCATGTCCTGGCTTAAGTCAGGATCATCCTGCTCATCCTATCTTAATGATTTTCATCTGTGTCTTGGATTGTTCTTTGGTTTGTAAGTGAACTACAATTCACAAGTTTGGAATCTCTTCTCATCCACTAAATTATTGTCATATTTTCATTTTTGCGTTTTTGCGTTGCCACTTTTTGACTTTTTCATGACCATTTGCCCGTCCAAACAAAACTGCGTTATTATGCACTATTGAACAAAAACACATCTCACCAATGTAACCACAGCTCACTCTAATTACACTGCTTTCTCTCTGTTGTTTGAACCATATACAGTCACACATTGACAGAAGATATATTTGGTGTAAAGGGAGACTGTTCCAATGCTTTTTTCTGTGAGAGGACTCAGGTGTGGAGCTAGGAGGAGGTAGAGCAAGGACAAATAATGGGGACAGCCCCTGTTGGCTTTAACTCAAACGCACGTGTTTGTTTGAGAGATGGCAGACAGACAGACTGGCAACAGAGAGGCTGTAAGATAACAGGCTGAAAAACGGAGCGTGTAAATTGATCTTAAACATGGTTCACACTGTTTGTCTTACTGATAACTGTCATAAGAGAAACACACAACGACCAACACGTCTCACGCTGCTCTGAATCATCGGCCTCTGAGTGGCTCATTATTACTCAAGAACAAAACAATCGAACACACTGCCTACAAAGAGACTTCATCAAATCAGATAATGATTGTCTTGTAAATAAACAGGCAATTAATGAGGAAAAGTGAATGTGCAATGGTTCATTTCATATGGTCAGTAAAGAGCCAGAACCCGATGAGCTTAAAGGAATACTTTAGCCATTCTATTTAATCCACTGCTGCATATGTACAATACCATTGACTTCCATTGATAATCATTTCAAAATGTTTCGCCGTACTTAGAACAGAAAACACACTGACTAGAAACTCACTTAGAAACGAACAGGCAGCAGAGCATGTGAGCGGTGCGGAGCAGGATCGGAGTGGGGGATGGAGCAGTGGGATTCTGGCTGTTCATACACAGCATTTATGCAGCAGAACTGTTTAGCAGGCCGACATACTTGTGTGATCCATCAACGTTAAAATTGCGTTCATTTTTTACAACTGCTAACCAGCATTTTCTCATTTTTACATAACTCTTCACGCAGTCAAAACAATTTCCTGTTTAAATTAAACCATGAACAGCTTTGTCACAAACCCGTGGAGTACTAAGCGTTATATCTGTGGTATTTCTGTGAATGACCTGTACCTTTTCGTTTCTCTGACTCTGCCTTTTGCTGTGCCCTCTGGACTTTTTGCCCTGGATCTCTGATCACCATTTTTGACCTTCTTGCTTGTTTCTGCCTACGCCTTCTGCCTACTCCCGCTTGGATTATCGCAAGAGTGCTATGTCTGTTTGTTTATATCTGTTGCGTCTTCTGGATTTGTACCCTGCCTGTTTTTCGACTACAACCCTGGACTCTGATTTCACTAGTAAAGCCTCCCTTTAGTTCTTGAATCGCGAGCGTCTGAATTCTGTCGAACATTACAAGTTTCTTCCCTATTTGAATAGACTGCACTCAGTGATCACAATTTCCCAAATTCTTTAATTCTCATCTCTCTCTTTCTCAGCCTTTAACAAGATAAGATAAGATAATCCTTTATTAGTCCCACAGCGGGGAAATTCACAGCATTACAGCAGCAGAGGAATAGAAGTAAGGCACTCAGTAACAGACACGGGAAGCAGGATAAACATTATCAA
This sequence comes from Pygocentrus nattereri, assembly GCF_015220715.1. Lineage (NCBI taxonomy): Eukaryota > Metazoa > Chordata > Actinopteri > Characiformes > Serrasalmidae > Pygocentrus > Pygocentrus nattereri. The sequence continues at coordinate 30,541,696 of NC_051236.1, forward strand.
CATTATAAATAATAAAAATTAAAGTTAAATCTCAAGACTGTATTTATTTATTTAAACTGTTACTGAACTCCAGAGCTGAACACGACCATGAGCTCGATTTACTCAATCACAAAGACTATATCAGATGACAATCAAAGTCTCCAAATTATAATGGTTATAGAGACAAACTGCTGATTTGTGTAAATATATAGTCTATATCTATAAAAAAGGTCACTTCTGGTGTTATTTCACTCACAAAGGACAGTGAATTATGGGACAGTTACATAATAAGCATGTGCTTATTCACTGATCAGGTGTAGCATTATGACCAGCTCCTGGTTTATTTGATCAGCTCCATTTACTATACAGGTGCACTTTGTAGTTGTAATTATAGACTTTAGTCCATCTAAAAAAAAAAAAAACTAAACTAAAAAGCTTGGTGTGAATAGAGCTGTAGCCATGCTATTTGGTAGGGTATAGGCTTCCATTCGTTGTTACCTGTAACGTCAGAGCAAAGTGAAAGATAGATTTTTTACTTTAAACCACTCCTTTAATGCGGATTCACTGCCCATTTCATGTAAAACCAAATTTTCTTCTCTTTCTTTGAAATGACGAGGGTGATGTATGTACTGGTAATGTACTGTTCACCCCATATACGGTAATAAAGCTGACTCATTTTGAATTTACTGTGATATGATGTCACAAAACCCAAGGTGTTTACATATATTCACATATCGTCCAAAAAAAAAAAAAGTATCTCCACTTTTTCGATTGTTATTTTTCTACATTCATTTGAACAAAACTGTCCTTTATATTGTGTAAAAATTAAATGATGAATGGACCAATAGAACTGCTCCAAAATTTTGAATAGAACCTCTTTGGGGGCATAAACACACATAAACGTCATAAGAAGGCTTCAAAAAATGTGCACGTTCTCTGGCAGTCTTTCTGCAGGGAGTGTTTGGCAGGTAGTGTACGTTTGTGGGGATCAAACGTTTGGCAGTGTGTGTGCTTTTGTGTGAAATTACAGTGAGGCTGTGGGTTGCTTGAGATGGTGCTGAATGGGTCGGAGGGTTAGTCGTGTAATTCTGCGTAGAGCTGAGTGGCGGCTTTGGAAAAGAAACCTTTCATTGTGTTCACTACAGACTGGGAAAGACTAGATTGTAGTTTTGCTAAAGGGTAGGTGGAGAAAATCTCTGGATACTGTAATTTAGAAAATGTTGATATGCATGCACACGCGCACACACACGCGCACACACACACACACACACACACACACACACACACACACACACACACAAACACCAACATACACACACACACACACACACACAGACACACACACACAAACACAAACACCAACATACACACACACACACACACACACACACCAACATACACACACACACACAGACACACACACACACAAACACCAACATACACACACACACACACAGACACACACACACACACACAAACACCAACATACACACACACACACATCACCTAGTAAGATATTAACAATAGTTGATAAGTAGAAATCTGTTTAACGAAGCAGGATTTCTTGTATGCTTTGTTCTCACGATTGATACATTGATACAGCCTCACATGATGTCAGCATTCTGTCAAGCAGCTTCATAAGCAGACACTTCACTATTTATATTTTTAAGCTTTTAAGAATAAGCTTTTAGATCAGAATGTCTTTAAGATTGTCAAAAACATACATTTAGTCATTAGTTGGGTTCCAATTTCTTTTTTTACACTGAAAAACCTTTTTTAATGTACACAGTTGAGCCACAATTCCATTGTTATATCCTTGAAGATACATTTACATTGTTTGCACCTTGCTGAACATAAATAGACCTATCCAGTACTTGTTTTATGACACTGTAGTGTATTGGAAACAATCAGTCATATACCACTGATGCTTCTAGTTCTGTGAAGCATACATTTCTGTTGAAATATATTCCATCAGCATTATTGATGAAAAAAATGGTTCAACTGTAGGACCTCCATTAAAAAAATATAGAAGTCGCATTTTATGGATACATAAAAGGTTAAATCACCCCTGTGTAAATGTCTACAGTGACAATGTCATAGTGAAAGTGAAAACTTACCCAACAACAGTAATAGTTGATAGTTGAGTAGTTGTAATTAATGCTACGGCACTTTTCAGTCTGCTCTCTGTCTGACATATCTGTAGTACATACTGTAGCATTCATCACTACAGAAGGAGACACAGCTTTTGCACAAGTCATGGTGCTTTATTAACCAGCTGTTGTTGGCCACAGCCACACCGTAAATAAGAAGAATTTTCCTTAACAGTTACTTTCTCAACCATCAGCACTAGACTGACCTGCGCTAAACCTGCCTTCACAATAAGAGTCCTTCCCAGAATAACCCAATGAAGAACAAATAACCTATAATTAAAATGTCATTTCTTGAAAACGCTACATTAACCTTAAAAAGGAATCTTCTGTGGTTCTGTTGTAAAGGCAAGTTATATATAGAACTATGTCAAGTCAAAGAACTGTTTGAAAGCTTGCTGGGATATTTGCATTGTAATTTGTTCCTCAATGATGGAAAACCTGTGTATATGGTTCTTTAAGGGAAAGAAGGAGAAAAATGCAAGATATTTCAACTCTGCAGTGACGGGGGAATGAAAAAAGTTTCTACCTGCCTGATTTCAGGCATGAGGGCAAAAGCATGCAGAGAATTATTCCCCATCAAAATCCCTGCGGGGTGCTCTAACACACTGGGGATGAATTTAAACAGACAAATTAACACAGGAAATGAGCCCAGGATATTCTCTCACACACACACACACACACACACACACACACACACACACACACACACACACACACACACTCAGAGAAATCATGAATAGATGAGCCAAATACACGCACAGTCACTAAGTGAGAACAATAGATAATAAACACACACACACACACACACATATATACACACACACACAAATACACAGTCACTAAAGGAGAAAACACACACACACACACACACACACACACACACACACACACACACACACACACACACACACACACACACAAACAGTTCACTTAGTGAGAACAATAGGTGATGATAAACACATGCCTGCATAGGCAAGCCCACACAAACAGCCACTTAAAGAAATCAAGAATAGATATGCCAAATACACACATGAATACATAGAAGCACACAAATAACACACACTCTCTCTCTCACACATACACCCACACACATCACCTAGTAAGATATTAACAATAGTTGATAAGCAGAAATCTGTTTAACGAAGCAGGATTTCTTGTATGCTTTGTTCTCACGACAATGGAACACTTGGATTACATCCATAACAACTTATTCTGTACATCTAACCTGATCCAGGGCAGGTTAAGGATCGTGGATCACACACAGCTTTTGAGCCTGTCAGGGCTGAGATTCTGACAAATCAGGGATGGAGGTTACTTTGGGTGAACATCGGCTGATTTGGGTCAGTTTTGGACAGAATTTACTGCGGTGGTTAGTTTCAGACTCTACACTCAATGATGTTGGTGCAACTGTATAAGACTGGGCCTTATCATCAGAAGATCACAAGGTCAGTGCCTAGCAATGTGATTGGCATCCTGGCAAGGATTCCAAGCAGCGGGGAATTCTCATGTCCTTTTAGCTCTTCAGAGAAGGCTTAACGATTCCTGGGAACTAAAATGATTTCTGGGAAATCTTCATTTTCAGTTCATTTCTTTCAACAGGATCAAGTACTACAGTATCACTCTTGTTTCATTGTTTTAAAAATGTTTACCTGTCTTTGTTCAGTGAAACACTGGCCTCTCAGAAATAGTTTTCTGTGTGGTGTCAGGTAATGTCTTTTACAAGCTTCAAATGTCTGTGTTTAATCTAGAATGGGCTGTAAATGAATTGCAGCCAGCACTAACAAACTGGGAGCCCCTGGGGACGTTAGCAGGAGTAAGCTTTGTTGTAGTGTTGGGTTTTTTCTTCATGTTTTGCCTGAATTTTGACATTGATGCCCCGAATTGAAGGCCTCGCTCTAATAGTCACTGTTCGCCACTGAGTCTCAGAGAACATAATCTCTCTGGGTGGATGAAATGGCCCTTCATCTCAGCATGAGGTTAGCCAACGCTGGCATCGGTTAGCTGATGTAACAGAATTGGCAGTTAGTGTGCTCCACCAAGCATGTTGAGCCGTCCAATCACATCGTGTTGGCAGCAGTTACAAAACATGCAGTGGCTGGCTTCATGTGTCTTAGAATTAGCATGTGCTAGTCTTTAGCCTCCTAGTTTCGTATCACCTCATATTACAAAGCTGAAAAGTGGATTTGGCAATGAATAAATTGTGTAAAAAATTCAGCAAAAAAGTAGAAACAAATTCGGAACAAATTCAAACTATATATATATATATATATATATATGGCACATTTTTTTGTCTGGAGAACGTGTGTATATGAGCTTGATCAGTGTGACAGAAACACATGCCGTGCGACGCTCCAGACAAGAATGATTTGTTGGATCAGTGTATGTTGAGGGTGTGGAGAGAGGATGTGCCATTAGCTCCCACAGAATGCATTAACATTTCCCTTCCTCTAATTACACACACCCGCTCTCCAGCACGCGCAGGGATAATTAAGGAGCTGTCGCTTCAGCTGCCAACACACACACACACACACACACACACACACACACACACACACACGTCACATCTCTCTCGGCCCCATGCATGCCTGACCTCCGCTGGTGTCTGCAATTGACAAAAGCGAGCATGTCCCTCGTTTGTGAAAGTGTTGATCTGAGGATGTGTGAGAGCTCAACACTCAGCAAACAAGAGAGCACTTCCAAACAATATCAGCTGCATTGAAATTTCTACTCAGAATGCCAACTTCCTCCTCACAGAGGCGGGGCAGGAGCAGAGCTGGAAAAATTAGGGCTGCACGATATATCATTTATTAATCGATAATGCAGTATTTGTACTTTGTAATACTGATATCAGAAGACAATTAACTGTAATACTGATATCAGAAGACAATAGAGAAATATGCCTATAAATGTACTAAAGTATTAAAAAGTTGAGCTGAACCTGAATGTACAGCAGTTTTCCACGGCTTTATCCATGACATTGGAGAAAAGTTGGTTCTGGATTGGACATTCGGTTGGACATTCAACTGTCTCTCTTCACCCCTGAGAAGACATAATGTTTTGAAACATTATTTGCAGCGAAATTTAACCACAGACATTTTGTAATTTATTTGATTGTAGTTCATCTTTTTAGAGAAAATATGGATTTGATCTGCTTTTTGGACGTCTATTTCATGAGAGGTCGAGCATAGAAAAAGTCCAGTGAATGTCCAGTACAAAACCCACTTTATACTACTTTGTTGGTACAAGGAATTGCTGATATTAAAGTACTTTTGATACAACATTCAGGGTTTTTTGCTTTTTTCCTTTCCTTTTTTTTTTGCATTGTTGTATAAAAGCATGATCCTCCGGTCCCAATGTCAGTTGGGATAACACACTCCCTCCCATGTTGTATTCTTGAAGAAGCACTTGGCTTAAGATGAGCATCTACAACGCTATCAAGGTAAAACTGCTCAAATTCTCTGCCACCCCACAGGAACAAACAACATCACATCACACATTATGAGCAAGTGCTATTTCAGGACTGATTAGTTACAGGATTGGATCTGATCCATTCTTTTTTCCCCTCTGATGTCGATCCAGCATTTTCTGCTGATATTGGTCTGACACCGACACTTGCCATCTGTAGCGCAGTCTAACCAATCACAGATGATCCAAATATGTTTCTGTGGATGTTGAATGAGGTAACGTTTTGACAAATGTTGGCTAATATTCCAACTTCATATTTGATTCATTTGTAAAGTGACATGCTTTTTTTAAATGCTACACTATTCTGTGGCAGCCATTTCATTTTTCTTGGCTCATAAATCAGACACCCATTGCTATAAGACTAAAACCCAGTTGACAAAAATGTACTGAAGTGTGAATACTGAATCCCAAAGTTGGAAAGATGTGTAATGTGGAGATGTACAAATTAGCAAACACTGTATCTCCCAACCTGCGACCCTGAGGGAGAAAATGTGTGTGTGTGTGTCCCAATGTCTGTAGACACCTGGTTACACCTGATCTCTTCTGAAATCATGGGTATTAATGGGGGGTTTCTCCCCCTTTGCTGCAGTATTAGCCTCTGCTCTTCTGGAAAGGCTTCACTAGTTGTTGGAATATTGCTGTGATTATATTCAACCACAAGAGCATCAGTGAGGTCAGGTACTACTGTTGGATGATTAGGAAGACAAACCCCAGTCCAACCCATCCCAAAGGTACTGAATGGAGCTCCATCCAGAGAAGACACAGTTCCACTGCTCCACCGACTGATGTTGGGGGGTTTTGTACCCCTCTAGCTGATGTTTGGTATTGGGCATGGTGACCAAATGTTCATGTACAGCTCCTTCAGAGTGTCCTATTTTATTAGCAATGCTTTTCTGCTGAGATCATAGATACTGTGTGTGCACAACTGAGTGCTTTTTTCAGCAAACAGTGCACCTCAAAGTAGGATTCACTAATTAGAAGTAATTCATGTCTGGATACTTTGGACATATACTGTGTGTGAGAAAACACATAAACTTTCATTGCATTTTATTTTATTGCTATGAAATTTGGGATTTCTATGATCTGAAGTGGATTTACTTATGTTTGTTTTACAAAAAATGTAGCAGTACAATCTGAATACCTACCTGGATGTTTTGTCCATTTTGTGTAGCCCTGGAAGAAATCAGCCACTAAATTGCTGGAATACCAAAAGCTAGTTATCATCTTCTGAATGCCCAACACAGCCTAACACAGTGTTATCAGTCAGAGCAGATGAAACAGCCTTCCTCTTACTCCTAATGATTCACACTTCTGCTATTCCACTAGGATCCTTTAGTAAAGGCCACTCAGAGCCAAACAGACTAACTACATGTTCACAATTATAGTGACTCAAAATGTCTTGGCTTTGTGGATGGAAAAAGATTTACAACAGGGTGAATAATTAAGGTGGAATTTTCAATGACAGTAGTACGTAACTCTGAAAGCAAGAAAACAGAAGAGCTCTAACTGAGCTCAGACATGGTCCGTTCAAATTCCTGACAAATGCTTATAGACACATCAATCACCGCAGTACAACCAGATCTATTCTGATTAACACAGCCCACCACAACAATATCAGTGAGAGCAGATAAAAGAGCCTTCCACTAATGATTCATACCACTGCTATTCCGCAATGCGCCAGCAGCTGGCTTTCTGTTCTGCTATGAAAAAAGAAATAAAGGCTACATGACAACCGAACAGACAACAAGTAAAGGATCATAATCTTCAAACAAGCTGGGAGTTTCTGAGGTTAAATGATTAAAGGGCAATTTCAGCCTAAAACTGGAATTTAATTTGTTATTTGTTATGTTACACAGCATTCTGTTTCCTTCAGACTCATCGGTTTGAAAGAATTCATGGCCTTATATCATTTTCAGGTTTTCATTCATCAATGTTCTCTCACTACATTACCCAGCATGCGTTATGCTAATGCATCATACAACCATTGGGAATCCTTGTGGTGTCCACGCGGTAATCCACTGATAATCCACTGATCCACTATAAACTAATAAATAGCATTAGCATTTACAAAAAAACAGAAAGAAATCAAAATGGACACCAAAGACAAGCTTTTTCCACTTTCAGCCAGAGAAGAAAGGAGCCAAACCACAGTAAGGTATGTACTCACCTTATGAGGCGTTTCTATTGTTCAACTGATCTATTCTCTCCATCAAAATCCGTGATATGAAGACGGTTACCACAGTTATACTACTGCAATAAGACTTCCTAGTAATATTAACTCTCTGCCTTTCTTTGGTATTTCGCTAATGACGTTCCTCTCCCACTCTAGCATCATCTACACAGCATCAGAAGGGCGTTTTCCTGGGCTTTAAACCAGAAGATCTATTATTAGAGACCACTGTGGCACTACGGGAAGATGTGAGCATGCTTGTTTACAACAGATATAGCCATAATTTTCCAACTTTTTTCATTGTGGCTTGAGGGCTTCTATTAGCTATTTGAAACAAGCTGAGAAATTTCATTGAAAGTGCTGATTCCAATAAGAACTGGGGCTGTAGGTAAAGTCCAAATAAAAACAGAAAGCAGTGATTTTCAAATCTACTTTGACCCGTCTATGAACAAAAACAGTACAAAGACAAGATATAATACTTTATCTCATCAGCTTCATTTTTGCAAAAATATGTGCTCATTCTGAAATTGATGCCTGCAACATGTTACAAAAAAGATCTTAAGCAGGTAAAGCAATCAAACTTGAATACAGAAGGAACACCCAGAAAAGGTCTAGTCCTTCAAGACTAAGTATAGGTCAAGGCTCATCACTTTGCATTGCATCAGTATCAGGAAAAACAACAGTAAAACAATAACATTCCTAAGCCAGCGACTGCAAGGATTTCAGACATTTCACCCTGTACGGTGTATAATATCAAACATTCTGAAAATCCAGAGAAATCTCTGCAGGTAAAGGACAAGGCCAAAAACCACAAATGCCCATGAATGCCCATGACCTTTGATTCCTCAGCTGGCATTGAAGTAAAGACCGGCATGCTTCTGTGAGGGATATCTCCACATTGTTTTGAGAATATTTTGAAATTGCAGCATCCACAAATACAAATTAAGACTGTATTATACACAGTGGAGATCATTTGTCAACAGAGTTCAGAAACACTGCCGACTTCTCTGGGTTCAAGCTCATCTGAAATGGACTGGTGCCCAGTGTCATGGTATGAGGAGGTAAGCACCATTAACGCTGGACACATTTGGGGAGAACATGTGCTGACGCCATCTTTTACAGGGACATCCATGCTTATTTTTTCATGACAACACATAGTCAGACTCATGCCACAATAGCATGGCTGTGTAATTAGATGTGCTAACCTGGTCAGTGCAGGTGCTAAACAAGCCTGCCTGTAGTCCAGAACCATCTCACACTGAAAATATGTGTCTTTTTAAGATCAAAATACAACATGTGCCTTGTAGGTTGTACTGTTGAAGACTTGTCTAACTGAAGAACGGCAAAAAATATTTCTTCAAAACTGAATCAAAACTGTGTATTCGGTCCCCAAATGATTATTACGCACTGTAAAAGGAAAGCTGATGTAACATTAGTGGTAAACAAGCTCCTGTTCCAACTTGTTTGAAATATTTTTAGACATCAAAGTCCATTAAGTAACACAGATTGTTGTCTTTTGTGCCATTCTTAATTTTAACACTGATCAGACTTAACTAATCAATTCTTTCTGTTTTTTTAGCATTTCACATACTATCCAAACTTTTTTAGGCGATACATTCATTGCGTAGCTAACTATGTAGTTAGTTATATAATTGCAGAATTACATTTAAAGTAGTGCTAAATGACAATAATGACTCATAAATTTGTTTGATGCCAGTAAATTTGAAAACACGCTGTTGGCTGTTTGTCTGAAAATGCTATAACCATACTTTGTCCTTACTGTTGCATCTTCTTATGTGTGGCCCTGCTATCTGATATAATGCCTGTATGAGATCCTGATAGCTTTCCTGCTGTGGTCAGAGAAAGCTCCAGCAGGACGCCCCTGGATTCAATTCGATTCTAACCAGTTGGTTATTAGTCTCCAGCAGCACCAGACGTATGTCCTTATGAGGCACATGCAGCCACATCTGCAACTCACATGTAGAGTTTAGGAAGAAAAATTCCATCAGGCACAAAGATGAATAAAAAACTAACACGATCTGCAACACCTGCTGACATTTAATGCATTTATCCAAGAGCATTTTGCTTCCCTGCTTTCAGTGTTTGAACACCTTTATTTAGAGGCTGTAAGCAGAACAGAGGAAAGGGCATCTTTGATGTAAAAATGTTGGTTTCGCTTCAGATTTTAATACAGTCGTTTTCTGTTCTGGTCTTTTTCAGGAGTTCCCAACTCATATCCCACCAAACAAGCCACAAAAGCAAGAAGATTTAACTGACCCGATCCTCTAAAATGCAAACAAACTGAATAAAGAGAATAATTTGGTGGGAAAATAGGCTAGCGCCGATCGGTTGTATCTGGACATAAAGGAGCCTTGTCCTTGTTGAGTTGCTGCTGTAGAACATTTCCAAAGCTCATAAACAACATCGCTACTGAAAGAGTCCCTCGGGCTGCCAGAACCTCAACTCTTTAGAACAAGTTTTCAGTTATTAAATTGCAACCTGACCATTCTAGGATAAAGCTGTTTCTGGACCTGCCTGACCACTTTATATGTGCCATTCAGCTGCCTGCTGCAAAGAAAAGTCTTGTCTGGATGCTCCAGAGATTTTAGCAAGAAATTAAACTAGTCTGAAAGGCTCGCGAGCGCTGGGTGTCAGGCTGACCAGAGGAAAATTTCATATAGAGGTCTGGTCAATTCAATAGGTTTCAAAGCTTCATTTGGCAATAATGAATATGAACCATTACTTGTTTTCAGTTCCCACACATATGAAGCCTAGCCTAGTGCTAGCTACTGCTATATTTTAGGTCATGCTTGGTTTTCCCACTTCTCATTTTTAAATCTGTATTTGGTCAAAAGTCAAGCATTTGCAGCAAAAAATAAATAAATAAATAAATAAATAAAATCACTAACACTCATTGTCCCCTTGTAGTTCCAGGAGGTTGAACACCACCGGTCTAATTCAGATCTCCTCATCTCCACACCAGACTTTTGCTGCAATAGCTGCATACATCGAACAAAAAGAGAATTAAATTGTGAATCACAATCATTCTTATGGCAATTAACTGTCAGCTAAAATTCATGAATATGACAGGCTTAGTGTGTGTGCACATTGCTTCGACTGTTACTCGCCATATAAAAAAGACATTACCAACATTACCAAATCTTGTCTCATCGCACCTCTGCGGTCATTTGATTCAATAGAACACAATGTCTTCTGTTTGAAACTCAACACTCATTCCCCCTTCCCTAAAGCCTTTGTGTGTCATGAGTACAGATGTATTATGAGTCCTCTGTTCCAGAAACCATTTTCTTACCTTGTTTCAAGTCACATCCAGCCTGTAATACCATCCCACTGACTCACGCTCCAGTGGTGGGCTCCTTACACAAGCGGGCCTGTTGTTTTAGTCGTGTCCTTTTAGCCGGATCATAAAAACAACAGTCCTCAGCACCACCATGGTGAGTGTCCCATCAATAGACCCTCATCCCCTCATCCTCTGTCCTCCAGTGGCTCCTGTGAGCAAGTGTGTGGCTAGAAGCAGGTTTGTGCATGCAGGATCTGGGCTGAAAGCAGAGCTGCTCTGAAGATGAAGTACTTTCAGCCCACCTACAGTGAGGAGCTCATCTGCTTATGTCAACAGCCATGTTTCTGTCCAAACTGCTGGATAGCAGAACACACTGGCCCTATTAGTACGATGTTCACAGTACATTTATAATGTATGTTTTTCATTTTAATTAACAGACATATGGCATGGCTGTACCATGTTGGGGATCTGACCTTAAACTGGATTCGCAATTAAATGTAGTTTTATTATATCAGTATAACGCTTTTCCCAACAGATATTGTCCCAGAGCAGTTTGTGGAGAAATGCTGATCAAGTCCTCTAATGAGCATTGCCAAGGGAGGCACAAACAGGAACTTGGTCTCAAAAGGAGAAACTCCCTAAGAGCATGAGGCAGAAACACTAAGGTATAAATAAACTGACCTGCACTGTGGAGTACACTCAGGGTCCACTTTTTTAGAAACCACTGCTTTGTACTTCCACTAGCTGGCTAATTTATGAGCTCCATCTCCCTCATTGGCCCACTATACAGGAGAACACTTGCTGTAGTCCATCTGATGCTGCACAATTTATTAGTCCTCCTCTACACCATTCATCACTGGTCACAGGACCACTGCTAATCAGATATCATTTGGGTGACGGATCATTCTCAGCACAGCAGTGACATTACCAAGATGGTGGTCATGTAATTCAGGTGATGCTGGTACAGGAGTATCAGACAGCATGGCTGATGGGGTTTTTAAACACATCAGTTTCACTGCTGGCTCGAAAAACCCAAAAATATCCAGCCAAGAACGACTGTGTGGTCAGAAACTGACCATTGCTCAAGGCCTACCAGAACGGTAACAAAAACTGAGCATTAAGAGAAGCCTACAGCAGGGGTGCTCAATCCTGGCTCTGGAGATCTACCACCCTGGAAACTTCAGACAACAACCGGACAACAACACTGCTGCAAGAAAAACAGCCCCAGACTTTGATCTTTCCATCTCTGTGCTTTACAGTACATTACAGTACATCATTCTGGGTGGAACATAAATAGCCTATCGTCAGTATCATGATGTGCTGGTAGCTTTTTTCTCTAAAACAGATATTTTTATTGAACATTTTTATGATGTGACCTAAAGAACATCTTTAGAACTTACCAATGATTAAATGGTTAAAGTGTCCAAATCCAGTCACTGTGGAGCTTGGCATGACCGTAATTAATAAGGATGTCTTAGTCTGACAGATGGGTGTAAGAGCCAATCAAGGCACATTTTGACACACTGCTTTTGGCTATGTTAGGCCCAATTCTTTGTTATTTTGATTGTTTGTTAAGACTACCTTAACCCTTTGTGCACTTTTGTAGAATAATGCCATAAACTGACATCATCCAAAACCTGAATGTTTTGAGAAGTTAAACCTTTAAAGCTGTCAAAATGCTGATGTTGCATGTAGAGAATGTGATCTAACAAAGCCAAAAATTTTTATTAGGTCACATGTCAGTTGTGCTTTAATATTGCTCTAAACAATTCTGTAATTAGTTCTTAAAAATGTCTGAATGAGCTCATGCGTTTACTGCAAAATAACTACAAATACTACAAAATAAATATGAGATCTCACTCAGCTCAGCCAAAACTCAACACTAAACAGGGACTGGGGTAATTGAGACACAACATGTAAGTTTTAGTCACTAATATTTTCTGTATTTTTCCTAGACTGACTAAAAAGTAGAGGCTTATATGAGTGACGAAGTGTCTGAATGAAAAGGTCTTTAAAGCTTTCAGTCAACTTCCAATCATGATCCAGACAGCATCACTGACCGGGCTAAAGGCCCATTGACCTAAAGCTTAGTCTGGCAGTGAAAACTCAAAGCTTCAGGGTGCCTCTGTGTCGAGAGCTTCATCTATTTTTCAGTGTGATGTCTGCTGAGTGTGTAGAAGGATTTTTCATATGTTTTATGGAAGGTGACAGGTCAGTAGAGAGATGGACGGAGGTCAAACTGCGGTAATTCCCTTTTTCCCCTCAGTCTGAACCAACAAGAGACACATACACAACTGCTCAAGTGTACACACCACTTCAGCTGAAAGGTCAAATGTCTCTTTGGATTCCCTCTCTGTTTCTCACTATCTCCATTTCTCACAGACAGACAGACAGATGGATGAAGAGAAGTATGTCAACACTCATCCAGCACCCGTCATAAGTATAGACACCCCTGATTAACCAGTCTTCATGATTCTTTCTCATCTAAAGACTTTCATGATGAATCAACACAAATGGTCCAAAATGAATACAAAACAATCAAATGAGAATAAAACCTCATTACATGATCATGCAAAGAAGTTAAGAACACTTTGTCCTTCTCCAGTAAAGTTATGTGATCTGGGGATGGGTTATAATTTGCGTGATTACTGACTGGTAGCATGCTGGATAAGCTAATCTTACAAATAACAAGAAAAGAGAAGAGACTGAGGCTACTGAAACCAGGACTACTTACCAAAAACAGTACATACATTAATATAAGGAATATGAAGATCTCTGAAGTAACTCCTCATGGTGCGGTGCCATTTCTGTCTCTTTGGGCAGCATTTAAATGAGCCCACTTTACTAGCCTATTGCTCTTCTTTCTGGTATCAACTGGAAGTTCATTTCTGTTGTTTGTTTGTTTAGATCCGTTTAATGGTTAACAATAAAGTGGATGTCTAGGCTATGATATTGAGGTAATTTGGGGAAATTACACAGATACGTTACCCATACAAATTGACCAAATTTCTCACAAATGGCTTTGTATGAATTTATTTCCAAAAATAAAATTTAAATAGGACAAAAATGTTTTTAAATGCTTTCACAAAACAAATAGGTTTAAGCAGCCAGTGTGCTGTGAGCATATCTTTCTCAGTCCTAAAAGCCTAAAAGACTAGCAAGACAGTACAAACATATGCACACGTACGAATGCACTTAGGGATATATATGTGATAAAGTATGTAATAATGTCAGATAGGTATTATCTATATATGTAGCTACCCATGTGGATGTAGTCACGTTTTTTAGCTATGCAATGTACTTTGGCCCATTTTAACAACAAACTTGTCTTGCATGATTTAGTGGACTTTTTCACAAAATATCATTTCACTGGCTCTTCCGTAGTGTTTTCAGGGTAGAAACCACAACATTCCCACTGATATTTCATCTGTTTCCTTGACCACCCACAATTCAGAGCAAACAATATAGCAGCACAGCCATGTTTCAATTATACAGCATATTTAAGAAAAAAAAAATCTCTCCCCGCACAAAGCTATTTATTACTGCCTCTACATGGCCTGGAGTATGTGTGTAACTGTGATGTGATTAATTGGTGTGGCATCTTGTCCTGGTTACCATAGCCATCTCCCTCCAGCCCGGCAGGAATCGCTGCTTTAGAGTCGGAACACGACGCGCACGCACCCCACACACACAATTAACCAGGACACTTCCATCTTTACTATTGTCTTTCAAGGGCTGCCCTCAATTATCCGCACTCAGAAAACTTTGATTATTTTTGTCTCCGTGGCGAGAAAAGCCAGGAGATAAAGTTTCATTTTCGCAGACGTTTAGAGGCTTCATTACAGGCGCGGCGGCCGTGAGGGTTTGTCCGAAGCAAGATTTTGATCTCGTTGAAGCAGGAAACACATTTTGTGCTCTCATCAATTCACCATTCACTCCTCAGATAAATGGAATTAGACATTCAATATGCATACATGGCCTCTCCACTGATATAATATGTATCAGGCCCTGGCAATTAAAGATAATCTTTACTGACTTAATTTGCATGGATTACAACATCCATCATAGAGATGGAGGCAGTCATTAGCATATAGTTGAAGTCATTTGCATATCCATGGTACAGTCTGAACCGAATGTGTATGAGCGTGTGGGTCCTTTTGGCAGACCGAAACCATGGCGACTAACCTTGGGCTGTCATTGGCTAATTTCGAAAGCATGAGGATTATGGGTATCTGTGGGCGTCTTACTACAGTCCTATTCAAATGTGCTAGTAGTTGGTTTGGCTATTGGTTCCACCACAGGTGTGCAATTGCAGACTGTGGCCCATCTGTTGCTGCACAATTTTTCAGACCCCTTTACCCCTATTCGTCGTTGGAACCTGGCCACTGGTGAAGATCTAGAGGATGGTTGACACAAACTGAGCATCAACACAGAGGCTGCAGTCTAATTGTACACTAGCACAGTAGTGTGCAACTGCACAGCGACAGCACTGCAACGTCAGATCCCACACTTTCAAGCCTGCTTTTTCAGGTCCCTGTGTCTTTGCATGAATTCAGGTCCCTGTGTGTTTGTGTGAGTACAGGTCCCTGTGTCTTTGCATGAATTCAGGTCCCTGTGTGTTTGTGTGAGTACAGGTCCCTGTGTGTTTGTGTGAGTACAGGTCCCTGTGTGTTTGTGTGAGTACAGGTCCCTGTGTGTTTGTGTGAGTACAGGTCCCTGTGTGTTTGTGTGAGTACAGGTCCCTGTGTGTTTGTGTGAGTACAGGTCCCTGTGTGTTTGTGTGAGTACAGGTCCCTGTGTGTTTGTGTGAGTACAGGTCCCAGTATGTTTGTGTGAGTACAGGTCCCAGTATGTTTGTGTGAGTACAGGTCCCTGTGTGTTTGTGTGAGTACAGGTCCCAGTATGTTTGTGTGAGTACAGGTCCCTGTGTGTTTGTGTGAGTACAGGTCCCAGTATGTTTGTGTGAGTACAGGTCCCTGTGTGTTTGTGTGAGTACAGGTCCCTGTGTGTTTGTGTGAGTACAGGTCCCTGTGTGTTTGTGTGAGTACAGGTCCCTGTGTGTTTGTGTGAGTACAGGTCCCAGTATGTTTGTGTGAGTACAGGTCCCTGTGTGTTTGTGTGAGTACAGGTCCCAGTATGTTTGTGTGAGTACAGGTCCCTGTGTGTTTGTGTGAGTACAGGTCCCTGTGTGTTTGTGTGAGTACAGGTCCCTGTGTGTTTGTGTGAGTACAGGTCCCAGTATGTTTGTGTGAGTACAGGTCCCTGTGTGTTTGTGTGAGTACAGGTCCCTGTGTGTTTGTGTGAGTACAGGTCCCTGTGTGTTTGTGTGAGTACAGGTCCCTGTGTGTTTGTGTGAGTACAGGTCCCAGTATGTTTGTGTGAGTACAGGTCCCTGTGTGTTTGTGTGAGTACAGGTCCCTGTGTGTTTGTGTGAGTACAGGTCCCTGTGTGTTTGTGTGAGTACAGGTCCCAGTATGTTTGTGTGAGTACAGGTCCCTGTGTGTTTGTGTGAGTACAGGTCCCAGTATGTTTGTGTGAGTACAGGTCCCTGTGTGTTTGTGTGAGTACAGGTCCCTGTGTGTTTGTGTGAGTACAGGTCCCAGTATGTTTGTGTGAGTACAGGTCCCTGTGTGTTTGTGTGAGTACAGGTCCCTGTGTGTTTGTGTGAGTACAGGTCCCTGTGTGTTTGTGTGAGTACAGGTCCCTGTGTGTTTGTGTGAGTACAGGTCCCTGTGTGTTTGTGTGAGTACAGGTCCCTGTGTGTTTGTGTGAGTACAGGTCCCTGTGTGTTTGTGTGAGTACAGGTCCCTGTGTGTTTGTGTGAGTACAGAAGTAAACAGTGGGTTGAACTTCTACTACATGTCTCTTACTATAATTGATTTAGCCTGTAACACTAGCTCAGATGACTGACCAGCATAGGGTTGGTTATCATTTGAGTAGCTGGCCTACAAGCATGACTATCATGACCTTGCTGGAGGACCAGCATGATGAGGGTAGTCCTGCTGGCTTGTAGATCAGCTAAATCATCAAACTCAAATGATAACTAACCCCATGTTGGTCAACCATCTTAGCTGGTCTACTCTAATAAAAACACACTTTGCTCTGGTCAACTATCTCCATTGCTGTTGCAGTTGGTTTTGCATAACATAGGAAATGAAATGTTTGCACCTAGTCCAGCTGGCTTGTCAACTACACTGACCATTAAAAAGCTTGAGTCATCTGAAACCAGGTATCAGGAAAAGGAGGTCTTAGCTGGATTTCTCAGCAGGGATAGCTTGCTATCTTCACTATGCTGATGACTACAATGCATTAGCTAACTAGCTATAAAGCTAACTAGCCAGTTAACACAGATTAGTTTTCAACTAAAATTACTTGCTATTTTTAAATAATTTGGTAGCCCACCCTCCACACTGTTCCCCTACTTTTACACAAACCAGGTGCTTATGCGTACCTGCACACCAAACTTTTCCTAAGATAATGGTGAAGTTATCTTAACTCCCTCATCTTTCTCCATTTCTCTCCTCTCCTCCCTTACACTGGCAGATGTGTGTGCATGTGTAAGATTGTGTTTGGGTGGCGTCACCCAGCCGACCCTGCCTGCGTGTTCCTCTGGGGAGGGAAGTGACCTTTGACCCTCCGGCCTGCCTGACTAACAGCCTGTCAACGCTCTTACTGCGATCAAATAACACCCAGCTCCCCAGCGATAACACACAGCTATCATTATGACAGATCTGCAGTAGAAGAGGGGGATAGAGGGAGAATTCTGGCTGCAGGAGGAGCTGTGGACCTGCTCTA
Source organism: Pygocentrus nattereri (assembly GCF_015220715.1). Lineage (NCBI taxonomy): Eukaryota > Metazoa > Chordata > Actinopteri > Characiformes > Serrasalmidae > Pygocentrus > Pygocentrus nattereri. The sequence goes on from NC_051236.1 coordinate 30,559,556, forward strand.
AAACTCCAACAAGTCAAACTGTGCCTGGCCCTGCAGAAAACAACACACCCAATTAGGAGTAATGACAGAGTCCCATTCAGCCCCACTGCGCTTTTATCTGAACAGGGCTCAGAACACTGCAAGCTCAATACACCTGTTTCTAAATCAGCCTGGAGCCTCTGAGACATCATATACTGACCCATCAAACGGATACACACACACACACACACACACACACACACACACACACACACACACACAAACACATATCGCTGTTGTCGGAAGAAAACATTGTATCTCCAAAGTGGCAACTTTACAGGAGAAGAAAAAAACATGCTTTAGTTTTTAATGAAAGTCAATCATTTTAGGTCATTTAAATATCACATATACATGTAACCTAGGAGTGGTAGATTCCCCCCTTCCTTATTTTCTACCCTGATCAAATGATAAAGCCACTACAAACAGCAAACATAACTTTTCCAGAAGAGAAACAACAACAGCTCTCTTTCTATTCTTTGAATCCAGGTTTACATAACAATAAAAACAGCTGTTTTGAAACGTAACTGTTGACTAAAGATTTGGAGGAAAGACCTTGTTTGGGTGTAGTTTGCATGGTTCCTGCAGGAAGGCCAAATTGAACTCATGTGTCATAGGTTACGTGCTTCAGCAGCTAGCTATCTAGTGAGATTGAGCGAGCTAACTTTCTAACTTGTATGGACGACTGATGCATTCTGAAATATTAAAAGTAAAAGTAAATCTGCATTTTGGGCTCACTGTAAGCTTCGGTGCAGCAGCAAATAGCGTATCAAATTGTGTACTGTCCCAGATATCTTCAGCACAGTTCCTTCATATCCATAATCATGTAGAAACACCCACCAGCAGCAAGCAAAGAGATCTGGCACGGTGGAATGTGGCAAGAGCAAGTGCAAGTGGTCACGTTCTGCTAGGCATCATCATCCTGCACATGCTAAACTCATTCACAGACACGGTTCAGCTTACAGTAAATAGCGCAGTGCATTTCCCCCATTCCCCCTTCTCTACAATTCATGACGATATTAACCAAAACTATGAGAACGACTAGAGTTGCATACTGATAAATAAATATGCGTACAAAAAAAGTTTCGCATTAAACAAATAAATAAATAAGTTTATACATTGTTACCCAGTAATGTAGTCAAAATGGACAAAGCTAAACTGCACAGTTAAAAACTACGAGCTGTAATAGCAGAGACCTTGATTTATTTTTAATTCAGAAGAACTTGAATTTTGTCAATATGTTTTCCATTTTTATAGTTAACAGTATGTCATGCAGTGCAACAAACCTTATAAGCAAGTCTATCTGAGAGTCTAGTTACTAAACAACTGAACATGATTTGAGGCAGGTTGTTATGATTTACTCCTGCGTTTCCCATGATGCTAATGTAATCAGGGATATTAGCTTCTACTTGTTATCTACATTTACCTTGTAATTCCAGTGCAAAATGAAAGAAGCAAACTTCAAATACCAAACATGTCTTGGCTTATTAGCTGCATTTGGGTTAAAGGGGGGAAATCTAATGTGTAAATCTAATTTTCCATCAATATTATCGCTGTAATGCAGCCATGGTCATGCCCCTGTCACGCTGTAATAAATTCATCGGCCCTGGTCGGTGGCCAGACTGTAACTAGTACGCTCTGATCCAAAATTTTACTTAGAATAATAAATATAGTTCCTTTCACACATTAATAAACCAGTAAAAACAAATAAAGCAACTTAAAATGAACTAACATGATTTTTTTTTTAATTCTAAACTCTTGGATGATCTTTTTTGCTTATACTTAGCACAGGCTTCCTCTGTGGCCCACCAGACTACTGCTAAAATAAAGCTTTTCATTATTGCTCCCACTGCTGCTGTTAGTAACAGTACTTCAGCTGAAGTGTAGTTTTTCAATACTCCTCCTAATGCTGCTTCTAAGCTCTTCTCTCACTCCACGGTGTCCTGTATCACACTCGGCACACTAATAACCACTGATCCATCTCTTTCATTTATAATGGCCTGACGTGAGAAGGATACAGCCAAGGACAGAGACTCTACAGCTGGACCATAATGCAGCACTGAGAAAACAGCAGGGCAGTAAGTGAAATGAAAAGGCAGGAGAGCTGATTTGAGCACATTTATTAAGCCTTTCAGCGCAGGATTGATCGGGAACCCGTCTGTGCCTTTAACCTAAGACTGAATTGAGTTGTGTGAAGTGATAAAACATGATTTTAGGCCAGCTTGCTTGTTCTGGGACACTTGCTAAATATGGGTCCTGAGGTTTGTGCTTATGATTGTGACCCAAACAAAGAGGAAAAGCATCTGATCCTTGGTCAGCCAAGCCTCTCAAACCACTCAAAACTCCTAGCAAAGTGTCTTTTCTAAATCATTTTTAATGAAGGCACATGCACCCAGTGAGCGTCACCACTTGGCAACTTCTAGCACTGCTCTATTTCCCTGTTTGTGATGGGGGTTAAACCCCAAAAGAGTTGTCCACTGACTTGGAGTCAAAATGCTGCTGGTTGACTTCACATTATTTCAAACTTAAAGTTGCTTAAGCAAGCGGAATGCTATTTCCCAAGCTTATTATTTACCAGTGAAGCCTGCCTGTGTTGGTTGAAGTCATGTGGAATGCAGTAAACAGCCTGTGTTTGCATAGCATTGTTTAACCCCTTTAATGGGCTGGGTCTGCCTACAGGCCCAAATTGTATTATAAACTTCTATAACCCCAAAACAGCTTAGCTAGTTTGCATCAAAACCCTGTAGTTACTGAAAAATAAGTGTGTAATAAGCCTGGGATTCATTTTCAAGCCCAGATCATATTAGTATGATCTGTGAACGGTCTAAAGAGTTAGTAAACTACATTCTGGATGCTTTAGTCTTCATAATCAAGTCAAGCAGCCAACTCCATCAACTCGTCGCAGGAGTCGAGAGGTGGAGTCCACTCCAGAAAACAAAGTGTCAGTCTATCAAAAATAGCTGACCCTGTAAAAAGCTGTATTTAGCTTAAACTCAAATGCACAGACGTTTGTACCTGCACAGAGTCTATACCACAAAACTTCGATAAAAAGTCGGAGCTCATGTCAGGCAAACTTGTTGTGGCTGAGATCAAGATGTTATTTTAGTGAAAGAATTTAGTTATCTGATTGAACAACAACAAAAAAAAGCAACAACAACAACAAAAAAGATACAAAAAACACTTGACTAACTTCTTGAGGTGACCACTGAGAATAATTCTGGTCTGTGAATTGCTGATAGCACTGGTGTCAGGCATTTTTATTAAGCAATCCGTCTCAGTCATTCGGATGTACTTAGGTAACAAAAGAATCTACACACAATCAAGAGCACAAAGGTGAACACAATTCTGCATTTTAAGAAAAGGTCACAAATCTGTAAAGTAGACTTTTTCTTAGGATTTTTCTCAAGAAGAAAAGTTAAGAAATAAACTTAGGAAGATGTTGGTAAATGAGAACAGAGAAATACACTCACCAGCCACTTTATTAGGTACAATAATAAACAATACCTGTTCAATTGCTTGTTAACACAAATAGCTAATCAGCCAATCACATGGCCGCAACTCACTGCATTCAGGCATATAGAGGTGGTCAAGACGACCTGCTGAAGTGCAGACTGAGCATCAGAACGGGGAAGAAAGGGGATTTAAGGGGCTTTGAACGTGGCGTGGTTGTTGGTGCCAGACGGGCTGGTCTGAGTATTTCAGAAACTGCTGATCTGCTGGGATTTTCACACACAACCATCTCTAGGGTTTACAGAGAACGGTCCGAAAAAGAGGAAATATCCAGTGAGCGGTCAGTTGTGTGGATGAAAATGCCTCGTTGATGTGAGAGGCCAGAGGAGAATGGGCAGACTGGTTCCAGATGATAGAAAGACAGCAGGAACTCAAATAACCAACCAGAATCTCTGAGGAACGTTTCCAACACCTTGTTGAAAGTCTGCCACGAAGAATTAAGGCAGTTCTGAAGGGAAAAGGGGGTCCAGCCTTTTACTAGTACCTAATAAAGTGGCCGGTGAGTGTATATTTTCCAACTTCAGCTTTCCTGGTTAGCCTAGCTGCACTCCTACAGAGTTCTCATTCACGTCTGTGGCATTAAGGCACTCATGTTTTGTAGTACTGTAGCAAAATAATACACATCTGTATTCTTTAAAAAAAACTTCTCTTAAAAACTCTCACGCTTAGATTTTAAGCACTCACAGGCTAAACTCTTAACCTTCTAATAAGCTTCATGACATAAGACTTGTTACAATAAACCAAGGAAGAGTTTTTCTGTTGGCTCTTTCCTCCACCTTCACTTCTAATTCTCACCTGCTGCATTTTATGATTGGTTGGTTTGATTTTTTTGCTTATGATCTCATTCTAGTAATCTGTAAAATGTAACATAATATTGATTGTTTAGCCTATAGCCTGAAGCATACACAAAAAAGCCATTATAGTTTATAAATAAGAAAATAAATAAGATTTTAAAAGAATGTTTGTGGTTTTTATTTTATTTTATTTATTTTTTGTATTTAAGAATGTTCTTGTAAAAAAGTTATCAAATATTAGATCCATGGTTCCTATCTGGTTTCATTCACCTTAAATTATAAAGCAATTAAATTATAAATTATAAAGGTGGAACTTCACTTAGTAGCTGAAAAATAAGCCTTCAGACATAAATTATAAAGAGGGGTAATAAAGTCATTTCAGCCATAGATGTTTGCGGTGACGCAGCAAGATCAGCCTAAAAGCGAGACATCAGACGTCATGCTTGCTATCATCACATGTTAGAAAGTGGACTCTGACACAGGTGGCACCCCGATGCCACCGTAAGCGTGCAGAGTGTGTTCAGAGTGGGGTGTGTTCACACAGTTAGCTCAGAGAAAACAGATGGCAAACAGGAGGCAGGCCTGAATCCTGCCCCACCGTTTTGCTCTGGTAAACACATACACAAACACGCACGCGCGGCTTTCTGAGCGGCTGGCTCCCTGAGCCTGCTTGAGCTGGACAAACGGCAATCAGACATGATCACACATGCTGATGCAGGCAGAGTACACAAACACAACACAGACATCAGGTTTGTGCTGCAGTAAAATCTGCTGGACTGAACCTCAAAGTCTGGCGCATGATTCTCAGTAACAGCTGTTGAGTTGCTGAAGCCTTTCATCTTCAAAACCACAAACGTGTGGAAGTGTTTACCAGAGGAGGTCGTTGCGGATACTCAGGGATTAATAAATCCTGGGGAATCCTGCGACTGGCAATCTGGAGGTTAGCATCAGTGCTAGATTCAGAAACAGAGTCGTTCAGAGATATTGGTCCCAAATGGACATGCGAATCCTTTTCTCTCCTCCACAGTTTCAATTACAAATCCCTCAAATTCCAAAAGGATTTTTTCCGTCTTTCTAATCACTTAGGATTGCCTTATTACCTGGATCATGAAGTTTTACCTGACGGTCATATGGATAATTGTGATTAATGATTTCATTGTCTTTTCTTGTTCACTATATGCATCTACTGAAGGAGACAAAATTGGCCAAATTGGCTTATTAGCCAAGGTGGCAAACACTGGAAGTACTGTCGAATTGGTCCACCACACTGCTGGATGCAGAAACGCACTCTCACACAAATGTCTTAGTTACACGAAAGCGTAACAAGCTAAACTTTTTTTTAGTTAAAAAATGTAATTACATTTTTATATTTAAATTTATATTAAAATTTTTACCTGAGAGTGAAAATACAAGCAAACATTAGTATTCTGGCAGCTTGCATGCTGAAAACATGACCATTATAAACTTTACTTAGCGCTGCCATCTAAACATAATAAAAGCATTTTGTTTTCATGAGCTCCATAGATGAGAGCAACACATCTGGGTACTTTGTGCTTGTGCAGTGCCCCCACTTTTGGGCGAAAGCAGCCCCTCTGATTTGACTGCAGGTAAAACAACATCAACATTCACTACTTTGACTTTTAACATTAAAACTGTTGAATTCAACATCATTACCTTGTCTGTGATTACATGTTTGCCACAGATGTACACATATTGATTGTCTGGGATCAATCATCTCAAATGGTTGTGATCATCTCAAACAAATGCGATTAGGAGATGTGTAATAATTGTGACAGGCCTAATCATATTTAGACTTTTACATACAATGTAACAATAATAATTTTAGCTCCATAACACTGAATTTTTGGTGGAAAGAAGGTAATGGAGTGAAATCAAGCTAAACCTCCCTGTGATCAAGGTTAGACCTTTCAAAATGTATTTGTTTCTTTACAAGGGTGCTGATAGGAACCAGGGGTCACCATGTATGCAACACAAATATAGTATATTTATTTATTTTATATATATATATATATATATATTTATTATCTATGCAAAATGACCAGTGAACCTAAATTTTGCTATATGCAGTGTTGATTATGGTAAAATAATGATCTGAAAAAATGTTTTCTGTCGAAGTTACTTTACCTTTAAACACCCTGTATATTTTTATAACTACACCTGTAACTATTTTATAAAAAAGCTTTCTGTCAGTCTGTTTTTAGCTTGTTTTTTAGTTTTTTTTGGATGTCTGGATCCTATCTCCACTCATTAAGTCTCTCGTCAATGGAGTATCTGATGTCAAACCACACTTTCTTGGGATAGTCGTGGGCTGGAGGTCAGGGAACTGGCCCTCTGACCGGAAGGTTTACGGTTTGATCCCCAGGACTGACAGTCCATGACTGAGGTGTCCTTGAGCAAGACACCTAACCCCCAACTGCTCCCCGGGTGCTGTGGATAGGGCTCCGGGGCACGTGCGCCACGGCCCCCTAGTGTGTGTGTGTGCGTGCTCACTAGTGTGTATGTGGTGTTTCAATTCACAGATGGGTTAGGAGGTGAAATTTCCCCGTTTGAGGGATTAAAAAGTGTCACTTAAACATTATTTGCATCTTAATGATTTAACTGTGTAAAATCTAGAAAAATCGGTGGAATTCCCCTTTAAAATAAAGTAGAATACAAGAAAAATGTAGAATATGGACAAAGAAAACATTTTTATTTAGATTACGACATTTTGAAAAGTGTTCCCAAACTTTTTAAGGGGCAGTGTAAATCATATCCTTATCCCAGACAAGAGGGTTCTGTCCCCTATGGGAGCAAGAGGACACACACACACCCTCCATTCTCCCTCCAGCTGTGCTGCAGAAACACCACCTGCCTTTCGTTCCACAGCTTCTCAGAGATAAATGCTCTTGTCCTAAAATAAAAATGTCACGTAAATTACAAAAGCAGGAAAGATCTCTCTCTCTCGGCTCAGATGAGAATGGAGCTGACACTCAGAGGCAAAGCGTTCAAAAGTAAATACAGTATTTTCAATAAATAAATACGTTTCACGGGTTTGTTAGACATAATGAGGAGTGGGGTATTCATAAAAACCCCTTTCATGAACATTCTGCTTTCATAAATAAAACAAACAGCCTATAGCCATTAGCCCATTAGCCTAATCCAGAGTTCTAATACATTCACCCCCAGAGGACGCAGCATAAAACATTATGTACCTCTACACTATATTACTGATCCTTAAATCCTTAATGAAGAACTCTGATTTCTCAAAAACAGTCATTTAGTGTGTTTTGATGTAAAATGGTTAATTGTAGAGGAACTTACTGACTCTTTACAGGAGTTCTCAATGTCTACGTCATAAATGTAGGCATTTTCTTTACTATTAAAAGCCACCAGTGTAATGTTGGTACTGTAAAATAGGAGGACAACAGCAAAATAGTTTCCTTGGAACCTGTTTTGCCTTACAACTCATTGTTTTAGGTCAAGTTTTAGGCCAAATCCTTCTCAAAGCTCCCGTAAAAGAATACCTCAGGTACCACTGTGAAGAATTTTGACTCTGTACGTTTCTCAAGAATGATGCATTTCACACCACAGCCTTTCTAAATTATGTTTTAACATCTTAACCATTTAAGTTTGCAGAGATTTTGAATCATTGAAGTTCCCCTTTAAATACTTACTTACACATTAGTTTCTTAGCAAGAGCTAAGTCTTAAAGGGACAGTCCAGCACACTTACATAGAACTCAATGGGCAGTTGCTGAAGGACTGTATTTTTACTATGTGTGGTCTAGAGTTGTAAAGTTGGATAAAACTTCAAGAGAACAGCTACGGTCAGACATTTTCTCAGTCCGTCTCATTTTGAATTTGCATTATAAAGTCAAAAGAATAGCCATTTATGAAGTTCAGCACCTTCTTATTATACTAGTATACACACGTTTTGAGTCAATGAGTTTGCTGTCCTTCAATAAACACAGGGAATCCCATTGAAATGGTTGTCTTTGGTGAATAGAGATTAAGTTGAAAAAGACGGGGGTATTCTTTATACATTATTAACAGAATAATAAGCTCACAATTTATGGGTTTCAGAGCCAGGCCAATGTTTTAGTGCACTCTGTGCAGGTTTGAACAGACTCTAGGTCAGTAGGTGGCCACTTTATGGTCTATTTAATGCAGAAATGCATTGAGATGAAGACATTGAAGTCTACAGAGCATTAGGATGGACCTGTGTACTAATATGGTGATGGAAGGATGCACAGTGACCTTTCACTCCAAGCTAAAGAAATCAATTAGTGCACACAGTCCATAATGGAGGATGAATCTTCTGCTCAGGAGAATTTTTCCTGGACACATTAGCAGGTCCTGAGCAAAGCCTGGCTAGAGCAGCTCCAGAGAGCACAGTGTTCAGAATATCAAGTAGAGAGGGAGAGAGAGGGAGAGAGAGGGAGAGAGAGAGAGAGAGAGAGAGAGAGAGAGAGAGAGAGAGAGAGAGAGAGACTGCGCTGGCCTGGCTCTCCTGAAGCTATCCTTGTACATCACACCTCAAACACAAGGGAGAGCAATAAGCACAGAGGGAAGGTGTGAAGAGAATGAAAAAGACAGCAAGGAAATAGATAAAGAAGGAAGGAAAGAGAGAGATGACAGAGAAAAAGATGAAAGACAGGCTAGGAGAAATAAGAGAAAGAGAGAGGGAGAAGGACAAAGACAAGAGAGACAAAGGAAGAGCGGGAGAACTGAAAGAGAATGAGCAAGAAGAGAAAAAGAAAAGAAAAAGAGATGAAGAGGAAGAAGAAAAGAGAGACAAGATAGAAGACGGGGGAAAATGACAGACAAAAATTTGAAAAGGACTAAAGAAAAAGAAGAGACTGAGAAAGAAGAGCAAGAAAAGAAAGACAAAGGGAAAAACAGAAGCAGAAAGAAAGAATAGAAATAAAAAAGCTAGATAAAAGTTGAAGAAAGATAACGAGAGTGAAGGAGGTGAGAGAAAAGACAGAGAAAGGAGAAAAAGAAATGAAAGAGATAAAGGAAGAAGGTTGGGGGAAGAGAAAGATAGAGATAGAAAGAGGAGAGAGCAAAGAAGAAATAGAGATGGGGGAGAGGCAGAAAGAGAAAGACAAAGCAGGGAGAGAGACAGACAGAGAGAGAGAGAGAGAGAGAGAGAGAGAGAGAGAGAGACAGAATTAACCCCAGGACCTCAGGGCGCCCAACTAACAGAAATCCTCTGGCTATTTATGATCCTTTATCTTGTCTCTAATAAGAAAACAAATTTCTAATTGGGGTGAATTAGCCTCATGCCGCAAGGTTGCCAGGCTACATGCTGAATCATTAATGACCGCTGTTAAAGTGGACAAGGGTGCTTTCATCCTTCTGCTCTAATAAGAGAGCAATAACCTCCAACCAGAGCTTTAAAAAAGACTTCATTTACGCAGTCTAGACGTTTGACTCACTCTTTAAAACAAAGGTGCCAGGGAGGGTTCTTTAGAATGGTGTCTTAAAAAAACACTTTTTGCTCCTTAAGAAACCTTAAACATGTCAATATTTAATATTTTACTAGCGTGAAGAAATTCTTTCAAGTATAAAGAACCCCTATCCAATCTAAAGCTTCTATACCATTTAAAGGTTTTTCCTTGAACAGTAACGTCCAAGCCAAGAAGCACTTTCTCAAGCCCATTGACTGTCATTGTTGTCTAAGAAGCAATGTGCACAACAATTGAAAAGCACTCGTCTAGCCAGCATAATGTGCTACATGTGTTGAAAAACTGACAACTTTTGTGCTGAGCATTCAAAATATGGCTCCATCCACAGCTAACCAATCAATATGGAAGATGCCTTCTCCGCAGTGTCTCATTAATGGAGGTTTTATACACTCAACATGAAGATTACTACAATCTGAAAGTCATTTTTTTTATATTTAAAGTTTACAATTTCTCACAATTTTTCACACAAAACCAGTCTATGTATACTTTACCAAATGTTTTCGTAATGACATTCTAGCTAACTTTAGCTTTAACTGAACACAGCTCAAAAGCACTAACCAGTACATGACCTGCAAACACAGCTTTGAATACAGACATAACATCACAACATTTTTCAATAAAACACAATAAATGTTCTAAAATGCTCTAAAAGGCAGGGGTGTGGTTAAAATAAATTTCTGCCTGTGGACCCGCCATTTTTTGAATAGCTTTTGTAGTTAAAATGTCCTACTGTTCAGCCCAGCATGCACTCTCTAGTTCAGTTTATCCTCCCTCTTATTTGATTGGTTACCTTGTGAAAAGTCGCATACAATAAGCAGGGACTTTTCGCTGAAGTTGAACTTGAGGATCTGCAGCAGAAAAGGAGCATGTTCTGCAGTGGAACAAGTAGAACCCATGAGAACCACATCCTGCCACAGGATGTAAATACATACACTCCGCCATCTGAACACAGCCTTACTAGGTATAATCTATCATGACAACTCATTACATGATATGACATCTGTTTCATTATGAGATTAAATATCTGATTATATAATTGTTATGAAATTATGTAAATCAAATGCAGAATTACAACAATAATTGTAGACTTCTAATGGTTAACAATCATAGCAAGAAAAAGCATTTAGGAAATAAAAAGCAACGCAAGAGCTCCCAGATATACATGATATACTTTAAGATGCAGTATGATCATAACCAAACTAAGCATTGCTACTGATGCACATATCACCACAACACATTTTACTTGCAAATTATGCTTTTATCAAACTACTTGTCACATTCTTCAATACACAAAGAACTACCCCGGAGTACGCAGCACTGACAGGATCAGCTAGATATTCTTTCTTCAAAACAGTAAAGTTTCCTTCAAGTGAGCTTTTAGAAATCATTCATTGATGTCATGCGAAGTTGACAACACATCTTATGTACGTTCATTTGGACATACTTGATGTAAATAAATATGAATACATGCATCAGAACAGATGCTCAATTCATTTAAGCTCATATATACTCCTAGGTTACTCCAGAAAGATTTCATAACTTGTTCCAGTTGTCTTATTACAAAGTCTTTAGCGCACAACTGCAACCTGTCTTTAGAGTTTCGGGTGTTAGGAATTCTAAGTGATCAATAACAAGCAAGCAAGTATCAACACTGACCAGTTTGAACTCCAATTTGAACACTGGTAATATTCCTGTGTTTCCTAACTTACAGTTATGTTTATAGATGTTCAGATTTTTAGATTTAGACACCATGAAAATCAAAGCAAAACATGATGCAGCAGCCTAGTCCTTTTAGCTGAAATTCCACTGCAGCAACTCAAAGTGGCACTCAGTAGTTTGTATGGCCTCCATGTGCTTGTAATATGGCTGACAATGTTGGGGCATGCTTCTAATGAGATGACGGATGGTGTCCTGGGGGATCTCCTTCCAGATCTTGACCAGGGCATCACTGAGCTCCTGGACAGTCTGAAGTGCAACCTGGTGGCGTCAGATGGACTGAAACAATGTCCCAGAGGTGTCCTACTGGATTTAGGTCAGGCGAGCAAGGGGGCCCGTCAATGGTATCAATTCCTTCATCCTCCAAGAACTGCCTGCATACTCTCGCCACATGAGGCCATGCACCAGGAGGAATCCAGGACCCACTGCACCAGCGCAGGGTCTGACAATGGGTCCAAGGATTTCATCCCAATACCTAATAGCAGTCAGTGTGCCGTTGTCTAGCCTGTAGTGGTCTGTGCGTCCTTCCAGGGATATGCCTCCCCAGCCATCACTGACACCAACAAACTGGTCAAGATGAATGATGTTGTAGGCAGTGTAACATTCTCCACGGTGTCTCATAGGCTGGTGTAGCTGTAGTTGGTAACACCTCTGCCTTCTATGCTATAGACTGGGGTTCAATACTAACACTACCTTCGCCTACCTGTGTAAAAAAAAAAATCTAATTGTAAGTCACTCTGGATAAGGGTGTCAGCCAAAATGCCTTAAATGTCTCCAGACCCTGTCACATGTGATCAGGTGAAACCTGCTGTCGTCTGTGAAAAGCAGATGCACCAGTGGCGAATATGCCAATTCCAGTGTTCTATGGCAAATGCCAATTGAGCTCTACAGTGCTGGGCAGCAAGCACAGGGCCCACTACAGATCAAATCAAATCAAATCAAATTTATTTGTGTGGCGCTTTTTACAACGGATGTTGTCACAAAGCAGCTTTACAGAATTCCGGAAAAGACAAAGTTTTAACAAGAATGTAAAAAATGTAAAGACCCCCCTGGCGGGCAAACCAGGGGCAACAGTGGCAAGTAAAAACTCCCTCAGAAGTGAGGAAGAAACCTTGGGAGGAACCAGGCTCACCAGGGGGGACCCATCCTCCTCTGGTCAGACTACCTACAGAGTTATTATTCTACTAATATTAACAGCAGTAATATTGGTATTAGGAATAACTAGGAGTCTATGAGAACATCAGTGTAGGGTGGGCAGCTAGTCCAAGGCAGGTGGTGGTAGCTGGGGCGTGGGCAGTGGGTAGCAGGAGGGGTCAACAGTCAGTCGTCCTTCAGTGTCCGGCCGGACATGTGGAACTTGGAACTACAGGCCATTGGACCCTTTGGCCACCCTCATGAAGCCTGTTTCTGATTGATTGGTCAGACATATTCACACCAGTGACCTGCTGGAGTTCATTCTGTAGGGCTCTGGCAGTGTTTATCCTGTTCCTACTTGCACAAAGGAGCAGATAGCTGTCCTGCTGAGGACCTTCTGCGGCCTTGTCCAGCTCTCCTAGACTAACAGCCTGTCTCCTGGAATCTCCTCTGTACTCTTAAGACTTATTGATGTGTCATCTTGCAGGAGTTGGACTACCTGTGCAACCTTTGTAGGGTCCAGATACCACACCATGGTACTAGTAGTGAAGCTGACCCAAACCAACTAGCAAAACTAGTGAAAAATCAGTCAGAAAAGATGAGGAGGGACACAATGTCAATGGCCTCCACCTATTAAACCATTCCCGTTTTGGGGGTCATGTTATTGTTGCTCCTCTAGTGCACCTGTTAATTTCATTAACACCAAAGCACCTGAAACTGATTAACCCTACCTGCTACTTAACTGCCCAGATTAATCTCCCAGAAGTTGAACTGAGTTGATGCTATACTCTGATTAAAAAGCGTTCCTGTCTTTGCTGTTACAATTGCTTGTTTGTTTTGCTTTTTGACTTGTGTCTTTGATTTCCGCTTGTGGTTTTGGATTTCATGCTATAGTCAGTCAGATTTGCTTTGCGTTTTTGTTTTGCTTTGCAGATTTGAATTTGCCTTTGGTGTTTTTTGTTTATTTCATTTGCTGTTGCATTGTCAGATTTGCTTTTATAGTTTTTGGTTTGTTCGTATGTTTTGCGCTTAGGGCTCTCCGTATGTTGCGTTATCAGACCATGAAAGACGCGATGTCCTTTTCCAGGGTGCTGAGAAAGTTTGACAGCAGTTTAGTGACATAGCTTGTATGAAGCATGGCTGAAGGGAGGCGCGGACTGCGGTCAGTAACAGAGTGAGAGCCGGCGGGCAGTAGCCTCACAGAAGAGCATCTCAAGTCACTGTCCAGATTAACACACTGCATCTGTCCTTCACTGCGTGTGTGTAATGGCTGGGAGCAGACTGTGCTCACTGGGCAGTGATGTGTTAAAAATTCTGACAGAGCAATATGGCCAATCCTAAAGATCTGCCACTAGCCATAGTAGCCCAACCCTACACAATATCCCTTTTTCTCTCTCTGTCCACGCGCTCTGCAGTTGCTCTCTCTAAATATCTCTGTCTCTCTCGCTGTCTCTCTCTCTCTCTCTCTCTAACTTTATTTTTCTTTCCCTAACTTCCCCATCTTTTTCTAAACTCTCTCTTTCTTTCTCTCTCTCTCTCACTCTCTCTCTTTCTCTGTGAGTGTGTGTCTCTAATGTATTCTAATTGGTGGAGTATAAGCTTTCACTTCTTGTTAACTACATTGGCTTTGTAGAAGCAGCTATTGGACACCAAACATATCTTGGCTGACTGACTGCTTTTGCAGTGAAATGTAATTCTTTAACAAAAATGTATTAATTGGACAGTGAGCAAGCGATCCTGGGCTATTGGTGAAGTGCTCAGTTGTCAGTTCAGGAATGAGCTGGGCAGCGCTGCTTGATCACACTGCTGTGCGTGTGGAGGGGAGGACACACTTTTATAGAAGCTACACCCACAACACACTGAGGACAGGACCAGAGGGGGGCAGCAAATACGGCATGCCAATATGATTATTGCTGTAGTCTTTGACATAAGTCACAATATTTTCCATACATATCCCCAATTACTGTCATCATTTTGTAACGAGCTTCATCATAGCAATCAGCATTCATTAGGACACTCACTACGGATTATATCAGTAACTACATAATCTACCAATTATTTTGATCATTTTTGATAACAGACTTAGCTTTACAGTATCAAGCCATGCATAGCCTTTTAAAATTTTGGAAATTTTGGAGTATTGGAAATACTCTATTGGAAAAAAGCTAAAGAAATCCTTGCAAAAAAAGTGGTCAGAAATATATATGAGGACCATTAAATGTTTACAAGCGTTATGTTAATGTAGATGTTAATGTTAATAGTAATGTTAATATTAATCATTTTGATTTCTTTTAAATTGAAGCAGAAAGAATTAGATTAAGCATGACTTTATTGAAAAAAAAACTGTTGTCCCACATTTTCTTATCACTCACAAAAAGTCCAGTGTGGAGCCTAATTTTGGCCAAACCCCTGCATTTTACAGCAGAAGTGATACTGCATCCCTGTCCCTCATGGCCACACGGTAAACAGTTAGATCCCATTGTTTTGATGTAAATGTGCCCAAAAGTAACACACACATATCTTCTGCCACTTTTTTTTTTTTTATAAAAATATTATGCGTACAATATTTCAATATCTGGGTCAGGGATAGGCTCTTGCCTCAAGTGGAGGAGTTCAAGTATCTCGGGGTCTTGTTCACGAGTGATGGTACAAGGGAGCGGGAGATTGACAGGCGGATTGGTGCTGGGTCAGCAGTGATGCGGGCTCTTTACCGGTCTGTTGTGGTAAAGAAAGAGCTGAGCCATGAGGCAAGGCTCTCGATTTACCGGTCAATCTACGTTCCCACCCTCACCTATGGTCATGAGCTTTGGGTAATGACCGAAAGAACGAGATCGCGAATAGAAGCGGCCGAAATGAGTTTCCTCCGCAGGGTGGCTGGACTCTCCCTTAGAGATAGGGTGAGAAGTTCGGTCATCCGGGAGGGACTCGAAGTAGAGCCGCTGCTTCTCCATGTCGAGAGGAGCCAGCTGAGGTGGTTCGGGCATCTGGTTAGGATGCCTCCTGGACGCCTCCCTTGGGAGGTGTCACAGGCAAGTCCACCGGGGAGGAGACCCTGGGGAAGACCCAGGACACGCTGGCGTGACTATATCGCCCAGCTGGCCTGGGAGCGCCTCGGAATCCCCCTTGGAGAGCTGGTGGAAGTGGCTGGGGAAAGGGAGGTCTGGGCCTCATTGCTCAGGATGCTGCCCCCGCGACCCGAACCCCGGAGAAGCGGAAGATATTGGATGGATGGATGGATGGACAATATTTCAATGTATATATGTGTACAATTATTCAAACCTGTGTTTGTTACTTATGTACTGCCTAGCATTTTTCAGTTTTGCTCAAATTACCTAAAACTGTCACTAATAAAACATAACTTACATAATCAAATAAGTATAATGAAAGTACATAATTATTCAAAGCAAAAAGATTTTAGTCCAGGTCAGTTAAAAATCCAAAATATTTTGAACTCTGAATTTGTACCAGTTCAGTAGAATGATTCGTCCGTTGTGCCAGTCAGGTAGGGCTGCAAAATTCGAATACTTTGACATTACTTTCAAGTTGATTACTCAATTAATCCACTAATAGTCCATTAATTGGTTTAAATGCAGCCTGTAAATGTGAGTAGTTGTAACAAAAAATGTTTTTCAATGTTCTGACAAAGTGAGGTACTGCTCATCAAAGGTAAATTACCACCACAGAAAAAAACCATGTGGCACATAAATTTGAGTGATATGTAATAACCAATATATATATATATATACACTATATTGCCAAAAGTATTTGCTCGTCTACCTTCACACACATATGAACTTGAGTGACATCCCATTCTTAATCCATAGGGTTTAATATGATGTTGACCCACCCTCTGCAGCTATAACAGCTTCAACTCTTCTGGGAAGGCTTTCCAGGGTTAGGAGTGTTTATGGGAATTTCTGACCGTTTTTCCAGAAGAACATTTGTGAGGTCAGACGCTGATGTTGGACGAGAAGGCCTGGCTTACAGTCTCCGCTCTAATTCATCCCAAAGGTGTTCTATGGGGTTGAGGTCAGGACTCTGTGCAGGCCAGTCAAGTTCTTCCACACCAAACTGGCTCATCCACGTCTTTATGGACCTGCTTTGTGCACTGGTGTGCAGTCATGTTGGAACAGGAAGGGGTCGTCCCCAAACTTTTCCCACAAAGTTGGGAGCATGAAATTGTCCAGAATCTCTTTAAACCTGAAGCATTAAGAGTTCCTTTCACCTGAACTAAGGGGCCAAGCCCAACTTGGCACAATGCAGTCAGACAAGTACCGTTCTCCTGGCAACCGCCAAACCCAGACTCATCCAATGGATTGCCAGATGGAGAAGTGTGATTCATCACTCCAGAGAACACGTCTCCACTGCTCTAGAGTCCAGTGGCGGAGCTTTACACCACTGCATTTGACGCTTTGCATTGTGCTTGGTGATATAAGGCTTGGATGCAGCTGCTCTGCCTTGGAAACTCATTCCATGAAGCTCTATATGCTGTTCTTAAGCTGATCTGAAGGCCACATGAGGTTTGGAGGTCTGTAGCGATTGACTCTGCAGAAAGTTGGCGACTTCTGCACATTATGTGCCTCAGCATCCACTGACCCCACTCTGTCATTTTACATGGCCTACCACTTTGTGGCTGAGTTGCTGTCAAACTTCTTTGTTATAATTTGTTATAAATGTCATGACGACTTCACAGGTGGCGTCCGATCACGGCACCACACTGGAATTCACTGAGCTCCTGAGAGCGACCCATTCTTTCACTAATGTCTGTAGAAGCAGTCTGCAGGCCTAGGGGCTCGGCTTTATACACCTGTGGCCACGAAAGTGATTTGACCACCTGAATTTAATGATCTGGATGGGTGAGTGAATACTTTTGGCAATATAGTGTACATATAATAATGAAGTGCTGACCTCTTTGGGTTAATTTGGATGCCAAAAATGCTGAATCATTTTTTCAGCTCTATAATCAGGTTCTGTTTCTGAAAGACAGAGCAGAAGAATAATTTAAAATATGCATTATCTTGCCAACTAATCACTACCAACTCACTGAGATGTAAATTAATGTACACTATATGTCCAAATGTTTGAAGACACCCCTTCAACTTAGTAGATTCAGCTATTTTAATGCTCTCTCACTGCTGACACAAGTCTTTAAATGTGTATAGCTTGTACAATCTTCACAGAAAAGCACTACTAATAGAATGTGAAGCTGTAGAGCAGCTGCACATCAGCCTAATGTCACCATGCACAATGCCAACGTTGTCTAAGCAGTATAAAACCCACTAGCATTATATATGAATGCCATTCACATTTTCGTTCAATTAAAACTTTGCACTTACTTTTTGCTGTACCCTTTGTTTCCTTGAACAAAAATCTATCAGTTAAGCTCAGTTTAGTTTAATTTGTGTGACACTTTCATACAACACATATTTTCCCAACGCAGCTTTCCATCAAAAGTAACTTGTGAAATCACAGTCCCAAAAGAGAGTGTGTCAGCGGACACTACTCGAGGTAGTTTCGTCAGGCCATGATGGTCACACCCCCCGCCAAGCTGGCAGATTGCAGCAAGCTTCAGCAGAGCCAGGCCCAGCGGGCCACTTCCCCTCCGGCCACGGTGTGGAAAACTCAGCCTGTCCGGAGCGCAGCAACAGCCAATACAAATACAACACTGCACCACAGAAGGAGAAAGAGGAACTAAGAACTGCAACTATTAGTTACTTCTGTAATCAATCAATCTATCAACTATCAATCTATTTAACTGAATCATTCTGCTTGCTCTCACATTGCCACTGGCGTGATTCAAAAAATACATCTGCATGAAAGATTATTTCCCATACAGCTTCATATGCTTTCTGTAGTAAACAGCAACCTGTCATAATGACCATGTGAATCATCTGAATGTTGGAGAGCAGTAAAATGATGTTTTCTTCTTTCGGAAATGACACATCAGCTTTTTAAACATAACGAATGTTTTGACAATTAAACGACTGTCAAGTAAGAACTGAAAGGCTAGATGAAATGTCTGATTGCAGAGCTACACTGTGCCAAAGAAAGCACAAAATGTCATTTTATAATGGTGTAATAGTCGACCAGAGAGAAGGAGAATGAGAGAGAGAGAGAGAGAGAGAGAGAGAGAGAGAGGGAGAAAGCTATTTTATATCAGCTCCACAGACTACCACACAACAGCACTGTAAAACATGTCTTTATGAATCCAGTACAGAGACATAAAATGTCTGATTTCAGTGCAATACTCCATCATGAAGATGAGAATAGATTATATCTAATAGAAATGCAATATTCCTCCCTAAGAGACGAAAAGAGGAAGTGTCTGGAACAGAGAACGATCTGACACAGGCACGCCCACAGTAGAGAGAGAGAGAGAGAGAATCTGATACCAATACATCAGTCAGATTTTAGTATAATACTCCATTACAATGAGTTTGCTGAAGGTGCACTTGACTCAGGTGAATGTATGTGATATTTACTAAAGTTTTTCCTTAGGTCATAGTCACAGTCCACAGCAGGGGTCAGTAAATTGACTGACAAATTGATTAGAGCTATGTCCATATTCAGGAAACCTGAACAGCTATCAGGAGAAGGTCAAAACTAGATAAAAACCAAGAAACAGGGCAAAAACTAGAAACTAGAACCAAGAAACTGAGGAAGTATGGATGAAGTAATTTGACTTAGAATTAAAACATAAAATGCAAGACAACCAATGCAAAGAAATGCTGAAACCAGAATGCTAGGCCTGTGCTGGAGTCCTCTAATTTGGGTAACTGTATGGGAAATAACCATGTTAAACAGTTATCCTGTAGGAATCCTGTAATTTTTATTTTTATTTTATTTTTACATTTTTTTTATTTAGTCGTTTCCAATTCCACCCTCTAGTTAGGACTCGCCCAGTCACACTATACTGTCAACGCTAGGAGGGTGAACACAGGGTTCCTCCACGACCTGTGAAACCAGCCACCGCTTCTTTTCGAACTGCCGCTCACGCAATTGGACGGCTCGGAGGAAAGCTCGGAGGAAAGCTCGGAGGAAAGCGCCAACCGACAGATCTGTTACGTCAGCTAACAGACGCCTGCGCTGACCAGCCTCGCGTTGAGTGATGGGAGGAGAAGGAGGGCCATCCTACCCACCCAGAGAGAGCGAGGCCAATTGTGCTCTCTTGGAGTCAACTGGACTCCCGGCTACGAATGGCTGTAGCATCATCAGGGATCGAACTCGCGGGCTCCTGATGACATAGCCGATGCATAGACTAAAACTGTATATTACTTTATACAACTTTAGCATCTAAGACTTTGCCTCCTACTCAAATCTTCTCTTCTGATCTTTGCCTGATGAATGAGAGCTGAGACATGTTTTTACGATTGTTGCCGTAGTATCTAGAGCACAGGCCTGCACAAGACCTCATCATAAAACAAACCATGACCCGATCAATATATTAATAACAATATATTGGTGGTATACTGGCAAATAATATAAACCAATATTGAGGTTTCATGGATTTAACTGAACAGCAAAAGCCCTGATGTTAAAGCACAGCCTGCTAAACTGATAAACCCCACCTGCTCACTTTCATTGCAGCAATATAGGCTGTACAGTAATAACAAATGCAGTAAAGTGACATGTTTGCAGCATATAAGTAACCCAGCATCTCCTTAACATTCTGCTTTTCCAAAGTACAATCATCAAATATGAGTTTGAAATATCTGCCAAATCCAAACATTTGACTGCAGCCAATTAAAACGAACATCTGCCAATATAAATGTCATCGTGCATTTCTAGTTCTAACAGCACTTCTAT
>NC_051236.1:30587500-30605000 GCF_015220715.1 Pygocentrus nattereri
TAGCTGTAACAGCGTACAGTGTAACAGTTTAAACAGCAATACTAGATATCACTGATGACTACCATAGTACAACACGTCAGCCACATAACTAGCCAGTCAAGTTTACCATGAACTTACTGGAATGAGAGTCTCTGTGGGTCTATCTACTTCTGTCAGTGACTTTGCCTCCATCCTCTGTGAGAGTCTTCAAGAAACATTTCCCTTCATTATATCCACTTCATTTCAACATGGTTTGTCTTATATGTAAAGAAACCCATCATGATGCAGCTGTGGTGTGTGCATTAAGTGATAAAATGAACAGAAAACCAATGAAGTTAGGAAAAGCATCTGCTGATGTGCTAATCACAGCTAACCACACATGGTTCCCTTCTTTGTGGGGAGCTCACTAATTAGGATCACTTTCGCTGTTACAGAACTAAAAGTGACAGGCTGACAACAACCGGCAATGGCTGAGATTAAGAGAGGACGGCAGGTAAGGTGGGAAGAAAGAGCCAAAGCTAAATTCAGACAGTGGGCCTCAGCAATACATAGGATCAAACTACACCGTCCACCAAGCAGCATTTGTTGAAAGAGGCCACATTTTGGTTGAATTCCTTTAGGTCCACTTGTGAGGTTTGAATAGGTTTGCACATGAGAAACAGTCCGAATATATTTTTCCATGACCATTTTCTCACCTCTCTGGCTGTTTACTTTGAAAATAACCTCTGTTCTGATTGGCTGCTTTATATTGTGCCTTGTTCATTAAGCAGTCCAGGCAGAAGCACCCCTCATGTTAATGTGAATGTGCGAGGCTGAACTGCTGCAGGCTGAACAGGTGTGTATATGTCAATGTGTTGGGTTTTGTGGTATCACCAAGAGAGTGAATTCAAAACAGGCCCTGTGTGCAGCCTGATTTTCATACTGTACATAGACTGTATGGACTGGGGAGTGATGGCCCTTTGACTAAAATAACAAATTGGTGGGCAAATAAAAAATAACTGAGCATGCAAGCTTACGTTAACACGGCACTGATTAGCACGTCCTTGATTGCAATGACAGCTACACCCTGCTGGTGCACCTGAAGAACATTCGCTTATACCAAAAGACAGCCTTTTTCGGGACTATTTTATTGTGGGTGCATCACACATATGTGTGCAAAGACTTGGCAGACGGTCCGCGCAGTGATTTCTGCATTAGTAATGGAACAGCACTCTTGGAGTGCTGACTTCCCCACAAGACTGCAGTGGCATATCCAGCGCCTATCAGCATAGGAACTGAAGTTTGTTGGGCTCTGTTCATTTAGGTGTAAATTAAAATGCTAATGCTCCAACAGAATCAACCAATCAGAATGGAAGTAAACTCAAAAAGAGCATTAATACCTCTATAGACTATAGCATAACATGTATTTAAGTAACTTTTTGAATAAATTGTAATTGTATAATTTGTTTAATATTGGATAATCTTTCTCGAGCATATTTGTACTTAAAAATAAAACTCAGCCCAACTTAAAATGATAAGGTCACTGATTACACATCTTTTCTTGATTTAATTCAGTGAGTTCACCCGACTCAACCTCCTTAGTTTAGTCAAAAGTTCTCTTAATTTTTAGCTCTTGCATTTATCTCTGCAAGAATTTAGTGTATCAGCTAGCTAGGACTCCTTCAAACAATCTCATCAGGCATTTTCTCCTCATGTCTACTCACTTATGGATGGCTATGGCATTGCTGGAGTTCAAACTCATGATCTGTTGGGATGATAGTTCAGTCTGTTGCACCACTCAGGAGTGCTGAAGTTACTTAGATTTTGTGTCAGTAAATGTTTAATACACTGTAGAAAATATGTGGTTTTCACTTTGAAAAGTAGCAAGGCACATATGGTGTAACTCTAATAATTCACAAATTCTGTTGTTTACCTAACTGAGATGCAGAACTGGACAAAGAACTTAGGACAACTTGTTTGTGTTGGATGAACTCTTGTGTCTGGTTGAGTTAACTCCAGTCAAGCTGTGTAATCAGTTAGAATTTTAAATTGAGCTGATGTTTTCATTTTTTACACTGTAAGAAAAAAAATACCTTCACTTTGTTATATTTGTCTACATTCTTCCTACAATGTTTACAAATTATTTTTCCAGGTGTGTCATTCTCTCAGAAATTCATAATGCTGGTTGGTGCCTGTTGGTGTCTGTAAGTCAAGCCCCCCACATCTCTGTCAAATTATAGCAATAAGTTTACATCACTATGTCCCATACATACAGTGAAATAACAGTTGGAGTGAACTTTCATTGTGAAAGTAAAACACTGACTCATAGCAGGACCACCATGAGCAGCAGGCAATTCTGTAGGGGGAGCTCACCCCCCAGCGGCTTCATATTCAAGACATGTTTTCCGTACAAGCCACCAAAACCAGCAGTCACATCAGCGTTGGAATTACAGGGTGCCAGGAGGCATTTATCTCCCACAAAAGATACTCAAGTTTCTTTGAAAACAATATCTGAAGTCTGGGAGGTCTGATACTGAAAACCAACCATTGTCTTATTTATGACAGTTTTTTTGCTATGGCTCTAGTACAACAAGGCACAGGTGTTAGTTGTTGAATGTAAAATAAGGGCTTTTGCGACTTTTAGTTTTAGCTGTGAAAAGGCAAGAATACGTTAGCTCTTCTAACACTGATGTTTCTATGGATGTCTGACACATTATATTGTTATTATTGTTGTAATGGTCAGTCAAATTGTTAAAATCTTAGTTCTATCTTAGTGTGCGTGAATCTATTTTTCTTGTATGTGTAAACATACAACAACATATGAAAAACAAAGGAAATTTCTTGGAAGCTGTGTATGATGCATTTTGGAAAAAAACTCAAGTACATCTCTGAATACAAACCCCTCAAAATGTACCTTCCGTCCAATGATGGAGACCGTGTAACTCATTCCTGCCCACCCCAGCACACCGAAATGTAACAGTGAGGAATAAGGCTATTATTCAGTAATAAAAAACTGTTTGTGTGTGTAATAAAGCACCCAGGCAGACCTGTTATAATTAGCCCTGAGGGATTGTAGACATTAGAAGACCAATTTTGCTGACCCCTGGCTTAAGTAATGTTTACAAGCAAGCCAATGTTTCATCAGGGGTTTGATCTTATTACTGGCTCGAGTCTCTTTACATATTACAATTTGATGACTGCACCTGAATCTTCCAGACAAGGCTCATAAAGCTGAGGCAGACACTGTTATCTTCATTTCACGCAAGGAAGAATCTGTACAGTATTCTACATTAAACCCACCGCTGATCTGATACTATATCATTGTACAACATTCAGTAATTGTAGGTGTTTCAAGTAAAGTCTACTGGCATCACAATGTCCAAAAGTCTGAGACCAGTGGAAATAGCTCTATTTTGCATTCCCAGATCCCACAATTTTCTTGAAAAAAGAGCCTTCTGGGCCTAAACACTCC
This sequence comes from Pygocentrus nattereri, assembly GCF_015220715.1. Lineage (NCBI taxonomy): Eukaryota > Metazoa > Chordata > Actinopteri > Characiformes > Serrasalmidae > Pygocentrus > Pygocentrus nattereri. The sequence continues at coordinate 30,590,931 of NC_051236.1, forward strand.
TTATAAGTTCAATATTAAAAGAGGGGTGGGGGGGGGGGGGGGGGGGGGGGCTAAACAGCTCTAGGCTTAATAAGCTGATGTACGCAAATCTAAAAATTTTGTGACATCACAAAAAATTATTTCAAAATGGCCTGTTTTTGCAGTATAATGCCTATACGTAGTTTGCATGGACTGGGGATTGAAGATTGACATGTTTTGAAATTTAAAAATGTTTACAAATGATAACAATGTCTTTTATTTCCAAAAAATACTGCTTTTCCATGATATTCCATGATATACCTGATCCTTTTCTCAAAATCCTAAAGCTATCCCTTTATTCCCAGGTTTAAATGAAAAACAAAGCCAGATTTTCAGTGTGGTCTCAGACTTGTAGATCCCACTGTACAAAGTCAGATGGCAGCTTCTGCTTGTGTGTGTTTGTGGTTTTGGTCTTCTGCTTCGTGTGCAGCAGCTAAATGGGATGGGCCATAAAGCAGCGTCGAGCCAAAGAGGCAGAAACTGATCAGCATGCAGCACCGCCACACTGAACGCTCACACATGAAATGAAATTAACTGCTGCCACATTACAAGATAAAGATCTGTCAAACAACAATGCTTTGAAATATCAGCTTGCAAATACCACATCATTAGATATGCATGTCCCAGACTGAAAAGTGAGATTTCAAAGGTGAGGAGAGTCGCGTTAATGAAGAAGAGAGAGACAGACAGACAGCAGCATCGACCCCCGCAGATCATTAGAGACACGCAGCAGGGTGTGCATTAGAGCTTAAACCTACAGGCCTGAGCGAAAATGGTATTTGTCAACGGAACTATGGAGAACTCACTGTTTCGCTTTATGCAAAACAAGCCTGAAGAAGAGCAGCTGCTTTCTTTGAAATGGAAAAGTGGATGTGTGGATGGGTTAATAGATCATGCACATCATTTTATTGGCACTTTGACTTGTCCCTGCTCATCACAAGGCTAGGTTGATTTTTGATCATTCTGGCAAAAACACTGCGATACATGAGTGCTCCTGTGACTACAGTGACAGGCAAAACTATTCATATATGAACATGTATTACTGATTTAGAGAATTACCTTTAGTTCAATACGTCAAATTCTAAGAGAGCATTCTTATTCTAATTTTTTATTATTATTATTGTTAATATTTTGTGGTATTCTCCCAGCTAACAACAGGACGCCTTAGGACATTCTTGAAATGGTTTGAAAAAGTTGTAAGGACATTTAATGTCTCAAATCTGGTATTAAGGCTGGTGAAAGAGAGTCCCCATGCAGTGGAAGAAAGTACGCTTTAGGTCTTCTAAAAGCATCAAGCATTTGACCATTTGAAGGAAAAGCATGAATGAATAAGTGGAGATGCCAGGTATACTGCATAATACAACTAAACAGTTCACACCCTACCATGCACTGTGGCTTGTATACAAATGCTGAACCCAGTTGACCTTGATTTTAGATGAACATGGCAAGAAGAAAAGATCTAAATGGCTCTGATAATTGGGACACAGATGGCTGGAGCTTCACTCAGAAAGACCGCACAACTGGCTAGTGTTTCAATAGGAACAGTGACTAAAGCGCCATCTGCATTTAGATCTGCATTAGTAAACAGGGTGAAAGCTGTGGTCGACAGCAGACGTTAAATCTGCATGATGCTGGTGTATTAGTGGGATATACAAGGAAAAACAGAAGAGCAGCTGTTCTTCAGGTGACTGAGAACTGACACACTTGATTAGACTGTGTCCAGCAGTCCATCCACACTAACATAGGTATAGAGGGATATTATAAACCCTTAATTCCAAAGACGGATGCACAATGAAGAGTTCAGTGAGATAAGTGAGTCATCCTTCCCCATACTCTCCACATGGGCGAGTGCATGTGTGGCATACTAGCCTAAATGCTTGACCCCTACAGTGAGGGGCTCATGTATCTCTGTTATTCACTTAGATTGAAGGGTCACTACAAATCAATCTGAAGTCATTCTGATTGGTCACCTTTAACCTATGATGAAACTATCTTGATGGGAGTAGTGTCTTCTAGGATGATCCGATTCATATGGCAAGAGGGGGTCACTGAATGGTTCGAAGAATATGAACAACAATAAATCATAGGCAGTGACCCTCACAATCACCAGATCTCAACTCAGTTGAACACCTATAGGAGATTTTGGCCTGACCAGCAGGGCTTTCTGCCACCGTCATCGAAACACCAGTTGAGGAAACATCTTGTGGAAGAACTTACAGAGATCTGTAGAATCTATGCCAGTGGACGTTGCAATTCATTTTCCTGATGCATTTCTGATTACATATCCTCTACTCATCACGTCTTTTTCAAAATTAAGCTCTTTATTTAACTGCGACATAAATTGAAAAGTTAAATCATATAATCTGCAACAGATATTTTATTGTTCAACCTACAAAAAGTAATTGACGTGGTAACAAGCTGTTTAACTGCTTTTATTCAAGTCATTTAAATTCTTTGATTAAAATAAATATAATAGGAGGTGCAGACTGAAAAAAGAAACCACTGCCGTTTTTCCATTTTTTTTACAGTGTATGTATTGGGCGAAAAACCTCCTTCCACTTAGTCATGGCTTATTATAAAAGCTGTCATATTTAGAATGTCTGCAGTTTGCAAAGTGAAAGCTCCAAGGTCAGAAAGAGGTAAAGATATGAAATAAAATATTCTCTCTATAAAAAATTGGCTGTTTAATAAAGTGTGACAAATAATTTGAGTAAAGCTGCAGTCAGGCGGTAAACAAGATCTTCACGGCCACGTCTAATGTTTTCCGCCCCCCGGAGACGTAATGGGAAACGAAGGGGAAATTTGATCATGTCCAGCTGGTGGTGTAGCAGGCGATCAATCAGTAGCATTGATTATAGTTTTCTGACCTGTAATGAGACGTGTTTGAGCCGGACCACTGGCTGTGATGTTTTCAATTTGCTATTGTTCTCCCCTCTGGTTGCAATCATACCGTCACCTTCATATTCAAAGGTTAATTACTGTCCAGTGCTGAAGAAAGAAAGCACATTCACTACACTAGTAAACTGCATTCAAAGCCAATGTGCCATTAAAAACTCCAAAGCATTTCTATGGTTAAACCATTTCCATTCATTTTAGCCTCAGACAAATTCAATTATGCCGTTGAAATGAACACCCACTGCCATTACTTTTTTAGGATCATTCAACAGTCTGGGCAACTGTGCTTGGCACTCAAATTAAAAACAAGGAGTTATAATTCAGAGTTTCAAAAAGGGGGGTGGGGTGGGGTGGGGGATGGGTGTAATTCCACGTTTGTTTTCGATCTTTCTATCCTTTGGCAACTGCTCTTGTTTTTCAGTTCAAGGAAAAGATCCTTAATATTTCTTTTGACAAAAAGGAGAGATAAGAGAACAAAACAGCCGTTCATCCTTGTCCTCTCTACATTAAAACAATGCTTCCTACTGGCAGCTTGCAAACAACATCTCCCCGCTCATAAATTCACGGTGGCTTTTTGCTCCACGTCTCGGAGAATTTATAACTGAAATAAACTTGAACTGTGGCCATGAAAATGCTTATATCCCCTGCCGGTAACATGGCTAACTATTCACGCCATCACAGGGTAATAAATCATGCGTAGCCTGGCTTGTCTAAGCCGAAGCGTTTTCAGACCCATTTACCACTGATAATGCCCCGCTGCTGGCCGGGTCTCAGGGGGGCTGTGGTCAGGAAAGCTCATGAATCACCGGCTGCTTTCATCCCGACCAGGCCCACAACACCAGCTCATTCACCTGCAGGACTGATAGGGGATTGAGGTGGGGGGTGTTGAGGTCAGAGCAGACAGGATGGGGCTGTACACTCAAAAAATTCATTTAATTATGCCACAAGATCCCACATGGAGTTCCCATACAGTATTCAAACCTATGATGTGCACCTATTGCAGATAAAATGCCACCAGGACAAACTGGATACTCAATGTAGCTTTAATGTACGTCTCTAATTGTTTTCTCTGTTGCCCTATGCATATTAAGTAAGGGATATGGATATCTGCACCGGGCTTAACACTCTAATCACAGACAACTGATCTCTTATTTTCATAATACATATACACCGACTGCTTTCCTCATTAAGTGCACCTCTTTCAATCTACACTCCATTTTATCTGCATCACTTATCGAATAGTTGCACTACAATTACAGACTGTAGTCCATCTGTTTCTCTACATATTTTGTTAGCCCTCTTTCACCATGTTCTTCAATGGCCAGGACCCCCACAAGGCAGGTATTTTGTGGGTGGTGGATCATTTTTAATAATGAAAAAACACAAACCCAACTGGTTTGGTGCCTTTAACTGAAGCAACCAACTGAAGCAGTACTGCTTTTCAATGCAACTATACCTCTTCACTCCTCAGATTCTAGACTCTGCTGTGCATCATATTCATAGAATCATTTTTTATCTGTTTGGGTAGCGTCTGCATACGGGCAAATACTCAGTCGTAATGAACCGAGAAAAAAATATACCTTTTGTAACCACTGAAAATGAAATATCTTTTCAGAAATGCTGTCACAGGTCTCAAAAGTAATTCATTTTCATTTTTCAAAAGGATCTCTTCTTTTGCACTTTACTAAACGTCAGCCATCACAAGAGGCCCGGTTGGTTAATTGTGTGATATTTGACCTTTTGTGAAGGATTGTTTAAAGTGAATAATAATCCATTTTAAAATAAGATAAAAGTGACTCCTCACTTAAAACGATCTGAAATTAACAAAAAGTACATTTATGTAATCAAACTCGACTGATATTACTTTTCAAACTTACAGTGCAGATGATTATTCAGCTATTTTAAAAGCCATCAAGGCCTGAAGAGTTTTTTTTTTTTTTTTAAGTAGCCTGTAGGATCCAGAACTGGACACTGGGCACTGTATTAAAGGTGTCATGGTGACAAACATGATGGAATATTTTATTAACTTGTAGGGCTTTGATAAGTATATACGCTTGAGCTTCACTCCCTGGAAGATGTCAAGGCCGGAGATGGACCATTTGGCCCAGTGGTCTATTACAGCAGCCCACTCCAACACCTATCTATTCCATCTGAGAGGGCCTCCATAATACTCCCATAAAAAGACGGAGAGGCAGGTCACCTGCGGATTCGCCTCCACACGCCACAGCTCATAAAACACACAAGTGTACTTGATCTAGCCTTAGAGCTTACAAATATGAATCTCCAGCCTATCAAGTCTGCGCTTTCATGCCAACCTTGCCCGCTACGTGATGGTCAGGAAAACGTCTCTGTCTCCAGGTGGATTAATGCCTGTAAATGGAGACTCATCTGATTCTCATTTGCACACAGACAATGTAATCAGTATGGCAGATTTCTGCAGCATTATAATGGTAAAGACTGATATTGTGGTTAACATACAGGACATTGTGTAGTGCTTTGGTAGTTCTCTAAAGAGAACTAAACACTGTATAAATGACATTTCCCCACATAGGAACAAATCACTCTTGTGAGCGAAACTGTTAGTGAACTGTCACAGAATGATGATGGCACTCTGCTCAGGCTGGCCGAAAGATTTTGCAGGCATTTGCCAGTAAACCTGACAGCACTGAATTACCTCTTACAGAGTTCACACACTTGTGGGGGATTTTAATGATTTTGTATCCGTCATCTTAGCAGCAGACTCTTCAGTCTTGTGGACTTGGTCTGCCCTGTGTGTGTGAGTTAGAGCCTTGCTGATGCTATGACTAAATGCTGTATTGAGGTTTTGTTTCTCATGATTTTGAACAGGTACTCTGAACATATGAATACTTTTTGTTTATTTATCTTTCTGCACATTCTTGTCCATCTTGTCCATTGCTATAGTTAAATCAACGTGAATTAAATGAAAGTACCTATGCATGTCTAAAGATGGGCGTGGCTAAGACCAATAATATCTGGTAAGGCTTCCATATCTTCTATACCTGGCTTGCCATCTGTGGAGACAATACTTTTTATTATTATTTGTTGTGGCAAATAACCATTGTGATCTGTGATATTGTGATATTATAAATTGTTGTGCGGTGTAATAATGGAATTGGGTTTGGTGTAACAATGGAAATGAATGCAGTGTAACAATGAGAATGGGTTTGGGTAACAATGTAAATGGATGCGGTGTAACGATGGAAAAGGGTGCGGTATAACAATGAGAATGGGTGTGGTATAACAATGAGAATGGGTGTGGTGTAACAATGAGAATGGGTGTGGTATAACAATGAGAATGGGTGTGGTATAACAATGAGAATGGGTGTGGTGTAACAATGAGAATGGGTGTGGTGTAACAATGAGAATGGGTGTGGTATAACAATGAGAATGGGTGTGGTGTAACAATGAGAATGGGTGTGGTGTAACAATGAGAATGGGTGTGGTGTAACAATGAGAATGGGTGTGGTATAACAATGAGAATGGGTGTGGTGTAACAATGAGAATGGGTGTGGTGTAACAATGAGAATGGGTGTGGTGTAACAATGAGAATGGGTGTGGTATAACAATGAGAATGGGTGCAGTGTGAAAATGAAAATGGACAACCCGGTCTCATGGGATATACGTACCCCTGACCACTTTTTTTCAGAGCCACAAATATGTACCCTTGAGTACGTTTTGCTGCACTTTTGAGAAACAAATGTCCACTGGGGGCGCTAAAGAGAAGCTTACACTTTAATGTAACATTGCGATTATTTTGCCTTTGATAATGACTGTATTTGAGGTTTTGATTATGTTTAAGCTGTCAGTCGTCAGTGCTATTTTAATGATAAAATGTAGAATAATTTCAGAGCGCCTGTGATGTCTGCTTGTTCGTGAAAAATGGAAATGGGTGTGGTGTAAAAATGGAAAAGGCTGTGGTGTAAAAATGGAAATGGGTGTGGTGTAAAAATGGAAATGGGTGTGGTGTAAAAATGGAAATGGGTGTGGTGTAACAATAGAAGTATGCATAATTATGGAAATGGATGTAGCATAAATATGGAAACACATGTGGCCTACTGATCCCTGTACCAGTGATATAGTATATTTATTTTAATCAATCAGCCAGCGTCATAATTCTAGTTTTGTGAATAGTTGGGTAATAATAGTCGACATGTGCTATTTAGAGATTTCCTCTACTATCTTCCCCCAAATCTGAAGTTAGGGAGAGGGATGCAGGAAAAAAGGCGGAAGTAGTTTCCTCCAGTGGAACTTATCATTATGAGCACTGTATCATTAACTAGTTGAAATAACCCAGTCCTTGTGTGGGGAGGTGGGGCATTTTTGTTTTCTGAAGTTTGACATCAGCACAAATTTGTGCAATGAGAGGAGACAAGTGCACAATTGTGCAGAGGTTGGTGGATTCAATCAGCGCAGCCGAGCAGGCTTCCAAAATGGACGGATGTCAGGGAAAAGAAGGAGTGGAAGTGCTCTGATATCTCACTGATACCTAGCATGCGGAAGCATAGCACAACCTCCGAATCTCTATCAGACTGAATAAATCATGTGAGATTTTAAGGAAGATTATCTGAGATTGCTTGCTAAGATTTTCTGGGAATTAGTTGCTTGATGGTGTCATGATTGCAAATCTACCTGAACTCTGAGAGGAATAGATTTAAATGCCTTGTATTTGATGGTTTTTCCTATCCGGGTGTTAACCCTTACAGGTCCAGAGTGATTACTGTCATTTTATAATTCTACTTAACTGTAATAATTATAGTATGCACAGTAAGCAATGCTGATACTACATCAGCACATACATAGTTATGCTTTATTTACAAACTATAATGAAATACCTCTTAGATATGTAAAATTGTGATTGTTTCAGTGAACTGTGTGTGATAAATAATATACCTAAAGGCACAATGTGCTTTTGTTATCACTAGTGATAACTTCTAAAGGTTAATTGCCCTGTCTGTGTTTATTTCCTATGACAGTGCTTTTAAAAGCAAGCACAGTGTTAGACAAAGATTATGTGCAAGCTGGTCATGAAATTCTGTCATTCACCACAGACTCTATTTGTATGCAAAAGGCTTGTGCTGTCTATATGCTCTGATGTTGAGTCATCATCTGGTAGAGGAACGAATCAGGCCCATGTAGGACGTTCTAAACATTAGTGTCAACCCTGACAGAGTGTCACGGATTAAATTAGGCTGTCAAAGGGCACTGCCTACTGAAGACGCTTTTTAGCTTAATATATGTCTGGAAAGCTTAAGTAAATAAGAGCTTCCCACAGAGTTTGAAAAATAGTTCTCACAAATTAAAGCCCAGATTTAGTGTAGTTCTTTATGGTGATTTGATATGTAGCATACTGGCTGCAGTCATATGCCCATGAATACGCTCCCGTGTTGAAGAGCAATTTGGACACAGCTCTGCAACTGTTTTTACTCATCTAGTAGAAGGCACATCAATTGCTTATGTGTCTTAGAGTTGCAGTTACCCCCTATATGTATGACAAAGCTGATATGAATTGAATTCAACTGATGAGGATACATGCATATAGGAATTGTGGGCGGATATTTTTCATCTACATATCTGCTGACATAGACACATAAAGATTTATAATATGTACAAATTAGGACTAAATCTACCTGGTGTTAGGATTGGCCCCTGCCAGTCCTCCATGTGCTTTTGTTTTGTTTTGGTCTTGTCCGTGTGATTCCTTATTTTGTTTCTTCCCAGTCCTGCCCCCTTGTTTCCAGACTCTGCCCCTGATTGTAACCACCTGTGTCTTGTTAACCCTTGTTATTCCTTGTATTTAATTGTATTTGTATTTAGTTGGTATTTCTTTTCGTCATGTCTGTTCCCCGATCTATCCGTGTTGGCTCTCTGACCCTGGACCGTTTTGACCATGTGTATGGATTTGCCCTTAATAAATCTTACTGATCTCAGCGCATGTGTCCACCTCATCTTCGCTCCTACACGTTACACCTGGTTTAACATTACAAATATATTATTTATATCTGAAAATGCAGTGAAATTAATAAATGCAGATATGTTAACACAGTAACTCAGTGTTTCCTAAACGTTCTACTCTTCCAGAACACAATAAACACATGGCCAATAAACAATATTCACTGCTGCCTTCTAAAGGCGTCACAGCAACACACAGAAGTTTGAGCGTTTGTTTCATTCACATGCATTTGCATCAGTGCAACAATGAATCAAGGATGAAAACAGAAGCAAGATGCTTATTTCAAAGCAAAACGATTTTGCAATTTTAAGCGACTGTATCAAGAATCCAAAATCTGCAAGTTTCACTACACTAAAAAGCATTTTATCCCCCCTCACTGGAAATAGAGACAATGGAAAAAAGCATCAAAAATAGTTCTTCATTAAAACAAATGAAGGGGATTATTGAACACTTAAACATCATGGGAGCTGAACTGCTAGATAAGACAGCGCAGCATTTTTTTCCCCCACCAGTCAGTGTTTCTCCTGACGTCATCTTTCCAAACGCCATGTGGAACATGTTCAGGGGTGATGAGGAGTGAAGGTAGATCAGACTGACAGCCCTACCTGCTTGTACCACTGATACTGAGCTGTTGAAGAAACCCCGCAGGTTGGGATATGCAAGCCTTTCGTCTACTGCTAATGATCAAAAGAACCGCCAATGTTTTGGAGCGAATGCCTTGGTTGTTTTAATGTCATGCTGAAAAGTACAAAGTGTCCCCCTCCTACTGGAGCTGACAGCGCTCACTTCAAAGAGCTGAACTCATCCTCTGACTTGAAATGTACACTCACGTGCCAGCATACAGGCTATCGCTGGAAAAAAATAGGTTCACTCGAGTGAATAGGTGAATTAGATCACTTTCCAATATAATCTACAACAATTAAGACTACTACAGTAGTAACAACTAGTTGACAAAGCTGATTAGTTGTCAACAATTATAAAATAAAGCTCATGCATCATCATAAACTTAAAAACAACGGCACTCTATCATGCTTCACAACATTTATATGATACACAAGGTTTCACTGCTGCAATACACTACAGGAAATATGGGGGCAACATGGCTTCTATTGTCTTGAGGCTGGTTACCTTGGGGTTCAACAGAGAAAATGAGCCAGTGGGAGGGGGTAGGGCTTAAGATATGTACACACCCACTCTCAAATGGCTGGGCTTCTTTTCTGAGGCTGCTCATAAATTCTGTAGTTTGCAACTTTTAGAGCCTGAATTGAAAAAGATCTATTTCAGAACTTTTATTAAACTGAGCAAAACCAATTTAACACATAAAATACACACATTAATTGCTGAATTTACTGAAAATGCCATGCCAATTAGCTTGTAGATAATGTAACGTACTCAATGGAATCACATTAAAGTGATTTTAGTAAATTAAAATGAACTATACTGGTCGTATTTATGCTTTAGCCCTCATTAACTTCACAATGTGGTTATGTTCAGCTAATTAAAACAGAATAACCAACACACATTGGGTTTAGATCTTCACAATTTAGTTGCAACTGCATTGTCATAGAGACATGATCAGCAGTAGAGTACACAGTAACTCACACTTGCAGTCAACAAGAATAGGGTTAAACAGTAAACTAAGGGGTATGGAGATGTACATATGATGGAACCTATACTATGATGGTGAGTGAACAATATGCAAGTAGCTGGTATCAGGACCCAAAGGGATATTAAGTGTTAATCAACAAGGTTGCACTGATCAAACACTTATTAAAACAACAACAAACAACTAAATACAGGGAGATTCACTTGAAAGAGGCCCCATATTCTGTTGTAACTCCCGTTAGGATGAAGGAACCTGAACCGAAAAAATGCACTACATACGTTGACGTGTGTGTAATCGATTACATTACATGAGATGCTGGAAGTGATCTCTGTTTTCTGGCAGCGGAAGTTGCAAATGGAGGTTAAACGCTGCAACAGCTGTCCGGTGCCTACCTCATTGCTCCGATTTTGTTCAAAGCCCCGTGTACCGAGAAGCACGTTGTACATTGTTTTGTTCAGATTGCTTCGCCCTAGCAAGAGTTATTACAGAATATCGGGGGCTTCTTTTGAGTGAATCTCCCTGTATATATAACAACATCTATTCACTTAACTAAAATAGCTTACTCAGTTACATCCATATTCATACATTTATAAAGTAAAAAAACAAGATAGAACTGATTAAAACCAGCAACATAGCAATTTCATTTATTTCGTTTTTCACTTATGTTTTTGAAATTTGTTGCCTTTCCAGTCTGGTCATCAGTCAGCATCATAAGCTACCTTGTTGTTGCTGGCTCAACTACCCTAACACTAGGCTACCAGCCACCCAAGCCACTAGGCTACCAGCCATTATCACAATTACCACAAATGGTGGTAATTTGGGGCAGTCATGGGCTGGAGGGATCCAGCCTCGTGACCTGAAGGTCGCTGGTTTGATCCCCAGAGCCGACAGCACATGACTGAGCTGTCCTCGGGCAAGACACCTAACCCCCAACTGCTCCCCGGGCGCTTCGGATTGGGCTGCCCACCGCTCCGGGCAAGTGTGCTCACTGCCCCCTAGTGTGTGTGCGTTCACTAGTGTGTATGTGGTGTTTCACTTCACGGATGGGTTAAATGCAGAGGTGGAATTTCCCCATTGTGGGACTAATAAGGGTCTCTTAATCTTAATCTAAAATCTACCAGCATGTCTTTTTAAAGTAACCAACACGCTGAGTTTGTTGACGGTTAACTGACTAATCGCTGCAGCCCAGATGCACATAGTGAATTAGAATTACATCACAATCCAAACCACCTGACCACGACTCACAACCCTCGAAAACATTACAAGTCTATTTTTTGCAGGCAAGAGCCCACTTAAACGTAACTAAATGAACAGCAACAAAAAAATGGCCAGAGATTCTAACAAGCATGTCTAATAGCTGCATCATCTTTATCTAATAAATAAAATAACTGTTTGAGTCATGTTTTCAATTTCCACTGTTACACACTTCCTCTGTTTCTCATGCAGGTCATATATGATGAACTCTCTTTCATTACTACAGGGATGGTGGTTCACAACCTGCTGCGTCACGGTGAAACAAAAACACCACTCATAACACCAAAACATAATGAAGGACAAAAAAATAACCGTTTAGCAGCCCCTGCAGCTGATTTACCACAGTGATGTAGCGAGTGAACATTTTGAGTGGAGGAAGAGAGTGAGAGACAGACAGAGACACAGAGTAAGTAGAGCCAGAGAAAGTCTCTCCAGCAGAGTTAATTAGCAACAACAGCTTTATGTTTTCCCCGTTTGCTACTGAGCCCTCCACATCCACACCAACAGCTAGAGTGGGATTCCATTAGCTGAGGACAGGGGAACAATGCAAGCCAGAAATACAAACCTCTACCCAAAAAATCCCTGAAAAGTGAGACACTGAGCGTAGTAAGAAAAAGACCTAAAACTAAGTTAAGAAAAAGTCAGGATGAGTCTAGAAAAATACATATTTAACCATGTGAGTTAAAAAAGAATGAATTACAATAAATCATAATCACCTAAAACCAAGTTAAGAACAGTATCTAAACTTAATATAAATAAAAAAGCGGCCACCTCAAACTTGAGTTTCTACAATTGATTCATCTTAAAAAACATCTTTTAAAAAAAAGGTCATTTCGACTTAAAAATCTATTCAAAACTCATCTATGAAAGTCTATAAAACTAAAATCTCAAAACTAAAACGGATTCTAGAAAAACATCTAAAACCAAGTCTAAGAAAACAGAGAAACCCAGCAACAGCCTTTAAAAACCTTGCACATTTTAAAATTTAATTGTCTAAAATAATTAATTGTGATAAAAAGTACCTATAACCAGGTTTAAGTTTTAAAGACAGGACATTACGTCTAGATAAAATGCCCTAAAACAGAGTTTAGATCAAAATGAACACCTAATCCTGTTTATATACTTTAAAAAGTCTCATAAAAACACCTAAAACTATGTCCGGATAAAAAGACCTAAAGAAAGCAGCAAGAAGTCTTTATAAAACATCTTAAACACAGTAAAAAGTCTAAAACAATGTTGTAACATAAATACCAAAATAATAACAAAATCTCCTAAACCTTGTGTAGAAAACTGGGTCTAGACAAAAATACAGCTAAATTGACTACAGACAAATGTTATGATGGCTTAAAGTTACAAAAATGAATCTAAACAGAGTCTAAAAAAACGACTGCTTTAAACCTGGTCTACAACAATAAAAACACAACCACTAAGTACTAAGTCTAAGCCAAAATCCCCTAAACTAACAACTGGAGGTAAAACCAACAAACATTTAGAACCAGAGGAGCCGGAGCTAATTAGCAGCAGCAGCATTATGGTTCATTTCTTATTTACTACCGAGGCCTCCACATCCACACCAGCAGCTAGAGTGGGTTTTCATTAGCTGAGGGCAGAGGCACGAGACCATGGCTGAAAATGGCCTGGCAAACTGGAGAAAATGCAGCTTTCCTGGGCTGGAAATGACACGCTGTAATCCAAGGACTTACCAACCCACAATACAATAACCACTAGAGTGCCTTACGCATCACCCGAAATACAAGCACTACTCATGAGAGCACAGCAGCTGCATTAAAGGAATACCCAGCCTTTTTCAACCTAGTCTCTGTAGCAGTCACCAATCACAGACTATTACAATTCCTCTGAAAAAGACGGAAAACAAGTTAACTGAAAACACAGTTAAAACAGAAGTCAGTGGGTTTCTAGTCTTTTATTACATGCAGGGATATTATTTCATTTAATTACATCACATATGACCATTCAACAGGGCCAAAAACCACAACTTCAACTGCGATTACAGCCTACATTATTACGACCTTTCTCTCAGTATGCTTTAAACATGAAATTCAACCCAAAGCATGAAGTAGGTGACTTCACCCAACCACAAGCAAACAAGCATGCACTGCACGACAACACGGATATGAAGGACAAAGATCAGCGTGTAATTATACTTGGCAGATGTTTCATTTTATGTACACCACTAATATTGGCCGGTGGTCACCTGCACAAAACACAGGCGAATTTCACCTTTTGATTTGTGGAAATCTTTGAGAGGAAAATGAGAAATGGAAAATATCTCAAGTTCTTAAGTTGAACATCAAAGGTCCTAAGT
>NC_051236.1:30610000-30615000 GCF_015220715.1 Pygocentrus nattereri
CACCTAAATCTGAGTCTAGAAAAAATCTAATCACCTACAACTCATGAGTCAAAAACGGGTAAACTTCTTGAAAGTATCAACCTAGAAAAGTAAAGGTGACCACTTAAAGCAGAGTTGAGCAAAACATCTAAGGCTGTTTAGATAAAAAAGCTTTAGATACACAGAATGTTGCAATTGTATTTCACTACTGAAAGAAAAAAAAAGGTATCAGTAATAAAACGTTTTGTGAGAATGACCCAACTGATGTACTGGATTTATAAAAATGAGCCTTGAAAAAAAAAAAAAACAAACATAAAAAAGGCTTAAAACTCCTGAGACTGAATGTAGAAGACACGCCTATTCAAGAAAGAAAAACATGAGCAGAAAAAAACACCTGAAAATGTGTCTAGGCAAAAATAACCAATTAAAACAACAGTAAGGCTGTTCTAGGGACTCCTACCCCATCAATAAAAAAGAAGAAAACATTATTGCTTGAATATTGCCCTTAAATAGCCAGAGGCTGCTGGTGGGTTCAGACTTCCATTCTAGCCTTTAGACTTTAGAGTAACTCAATTTTCTGTGTAGTTACTGGTCAGGGAACCTAATGATGTAATAAACTTGGGACTATAAGGGCAAGACTGGGTGCGTGCAGTATTTAATGGCTAAATATATGTAAATAGATATGTAGTATGATGATTATTAGACAGGTGATTACATTCTTCAAAACTCATCTGTTTAATGGAGCAGCATTCATTTTGGTATGTGCTGTGAGAAGAGCTTTACATAACTCCCTCTGCTTGCTCTCCAAACCAGATTAGCTTATTCAATGTGGCCTCGTGGTCTAGCTCCAGTGCCAAATTGTATTTAGAATAACTTTATTAAAGAAAAAAGGGTTTTTTTCATAGTCATGCCATTTTTGTTACATTTCACTCATCCTGAAAATATCTTGGGTTGAAGATTTCACACGCTTTGCTCAGATGGGTATTGAATTATCAAGGTGAGATTTTTCGTCCTTTGAAGTTTGTTTGAATTAAAATGCTCAATCTAGAGAAAAATAACAGTACAGCAACAGCAACAGTACAGAATCTAAGTCTGCAAGAAATACCTAAAACTGAGTGTAGAAAGCAGCACTTCCCAGAGGGCCTCTTTGAAGTAACATGGTTGATCTTCTGAGCATATACTGAATGATATTTCTAGCTGCATCTGGGTATATGAGAGTGAAACAAACTCTAATTACCTACAATATGGACAACAGACTCTTCACCCTCTGTTGTCATCCTAGCTCCACCCCTGTGTCATTGTATTCACCTGTGTCTTATTTGTTACCCCACCTCTTACTTATTTAGCCTATACTGTTTCTGGCTTTGGTTGGATTTCTACACTATTTCTGCTTGCTTTGTTAAGCCTGCTGCTCACAAAGACTCCAATCAAAAATAAATAAATAAATAATAATAAAAAAATAGTATGTGTCCAATCTGATGCACCATTCAACACCCATTTTCATTTATATTGGTGCTGCTCACATTCACTGCACCAAGTTTAGAATGACCACGCCACAAACATCAGAAAAGCTTTAAAATAAATTGACAAACCTTGAAGCATTTAAAATGGGCAAAAATGGACGACTGTGTTGGCAGTCAGGTGTGATATTAAAGATACATATTTAATACTTATGTAATAGATATGACTGCTAACTTTTATTTGAAAGGGAAAACAAAATGGCCTTTATTGGACATAAAACATTTATCAGTCCAGTGCCCATGTGGATGATTGGAAGGTTGAAACAATTGAGAGATTGAACACATTTTCATAAATTAACACACACACACACACACACACACACAGACACACACAGACACACACAGACACACACACCAAATACATAAATGAGCACACTTACACCCAGTAATGAGTCAGGTTACACAGGCGCTATTACTATCTGAAGTGTACAGGTATAATACAGCATAAACAGGTGCAATAAATAAGTGATGATTTTCTAAAGGTTACTGAGTTCAGGAAGAATTGCAGAAATAATGATTAGGATTGTCAGTATAAATTGACTGCAAGCACCTTAGAGGAAACCTTTATTGTTCAAAAGTTGCTCTTTTAGGGCTCAGGAGACTCAGGGGTGCAAAATTGGTCTAACAAGTGGGGTGGGGTGCTAAAGCTTATATACAGCAATTCAAACATGAGTTTTCTTTCCTATGTAATTACATAAAGAGTATAGTCATTTAATGGATAGTTTAAGCAAAATTCAAATTTATCTTATCAAGCCATACTTGTTGATGTTTGCTTCTCTTCACTCGCCTCAAACCATGGACATTGTATGTGCCATTTTTAAATTACATTTATTTTAAAAATGCACTTACATTTATCAATATTATTACTTTAAAAGCAGCACATCATCCCCTACATCATCCCCTACAAATGCAGATTAAAAGGAAGGCTGAGGTTGTAGAAGAAGAGTCTCCAAAGTTATATATATATCAGATTATCGAAGGGCAAAGCAGGAGCAAGCCAGAACTTTTATAATAGTTTATTGGAAGAATTGTGATGAGTTGAAATTATTCAGCAAATTTAGCCAACTAGGTAGGTATTACTTTTAAAAGTAATGTTAAGTACCTTCCAGATTAAGATTAACCATAGATATTCCCCATAGATTATTGCCCCCTCGGTGGTACTATACTAAATGGCCTCATTCACAAACCATTCTTAAGAAGAAATTTCTTCTTAAAACCTTTCATAAAGATTTAAACATTCACTGATGTTTTCTTATTTGAGATTTATTCTTAGGTAAGAACAGAGTCTACGCGCACTGAAGAGCACAAAGGTGTGAACAATTCATGTTGTGAATCTGATGTAGACTTTCTTAGAACCTCTCTCAAGAACAGATTCAAGAAAAAAAGCCATTGCCAGGTGCTTGTCTACTTCACTATTTGACGACTTACTAGTGAAGGTCAATATTATAGCATTATCTAAGCTAGCTGTGGGTAATTTCAGGAGTTCTTTATTGTTGTCTGCTTGCATCTCATTAAATATGTACCCCACCTAAAGTACCAGATATTTCATGGTTAAATCCGAAGAGCTAAATGTTTGATAATTACCGTAAAGTTATATCCCTGTGAAATGAACCTGGCTTGGTTAAGGATTGACTAAACTTGGGTAACATTACTAAAATACAGTAAACAGAAATGACAGACTACAGGGATGTGGGAAGTGGCAACCTTAGCACCCCCATATTTCAGGATTGCAATTGCTAAAAATAATGAATATAATAAAATGTTCTGAACTTTATAATAATGTGCATGTAGTAAAGACTCGTGTGCTTTTTTGAAATTAAACTTTGTATTTAGATATTACATTTGTATATTTTCAAAATCTGCAGTAGCTCTGCATTGTTTAAAGTCAACTTGAAACCAAAGCGGACCTTTTTTACCTTGTTAGTTCATGTCCTTCGTCATATTAAGCACAATCCATTGTGTCCCATCTTTCAAATGACAAAATGTTTATTTCTCTGTAATCGTCTATCAAAGTGTAGAGACTTTTTTCTTCCTCTAAATGCTGTCTTGCCTTCCGCCCGAAGACTGCTGGGATAGGCTCCGGCACCCCCCCGCGACCCTGACGGAGAAGCGGCTAAGAAAATGGATGGATGGATGGATGGATGGATGGATGGATGGATGGATGGATGGATGGATGGATGGATGGATGGATGGATAAATGCTGTCTTATGTTTGATTCCATCAGGTTTACCCTATATATCATCTTTGATTGTATCATTGGCTGGGAAAACATTATACTAACTAATAAGCTGGCAACATGTTTTCCCTCCTCCTCACACACCCTGAACATTTATTGAGCAAGAATACTAGTCATCACCTCCAATCCAGGCTGCACATAAATATAGGTCAGCAAACAGCCTCCCTTCTTCTCCTCTACTCTCCTTTACCAGTGTTTTGGACTGGTTGTACAAAAATCATTTAGGAGTTATTTCCGTTAGTTTATGCTGAAAACCTGTGCTCATGTTATCACAAGTGAAGCTCAAATATCTGCCCATGTTTGTGCTGTTTTCTAAGGTTTTTGAGGCGTCTCTTACCTCAGTATAGCAATTTCACATGGTCTGTTTGTCTGTTTGATGTAAATTAGCGAAATAAGAAATCGAATGACAAAAGGCAAATGACACTGCATGACGTCATCATCCACATTTCAGTACCCCAACCTAAAAACCTTCATTGTTCTCTAGACATGAGGTGAGAGGACGAACATAAAAAGGCAACAAGTCGGAAAACAGCAGAAGAAATTCAAAACACTTCAGGGACAAAGATGGAGAAAGAGGGGTGAGTAGAGTGAGCACACGTTTGTTTTACTTATTTGGATAAAGTAGCTGGAAAAGTGGGTGCAAGTGTATCTGCTTTTTTTGCTGATGCTGAATGGCATAAATCATTCAGCAGTATTCTGAAATGTGGCCTAAAGGAATGCTCATTATTTGGTACAGGCGCTTACAGTGGTTCACGTCATTCATTTTTTGTCTCAAGTCACCTAAAAATGCCTGATGAACATAAATAAATAAGTAATATAGCCTCCGCACAAATGATTCCCAAGGATCCTCCCCTACAGAAGAGGTTTGGGCTTAAGCCCCCGGTGTCTTTAGATCTTACTGACATCCCTGCCTCAAAGCGTGACAAGTTGTTAAGTAATCTCATAATCTGTATGACATCCTGTCGTTTCGAAAAATGTACAAAATAATAGTCTCTGCTTCTACTTTTATGTATAACAGTGTGTCATACTTATTTGATGTGTTTTGAGGCAAGTGTGAGATGATCATGCACTAGAATCATTTTCTTGAAATTGCACATAATATGTGTTAAAACTATTCCCATAGAAAGGTCGCACACTCAACCTGCTCTTTGCTGGTAAGTACAGCCTGTGTAATTGGACCCACATTAGGCATTATATAACCCTTTTAGCTGTGTGCTAACTTCCTATCAGAAGTTTTAATAACTGCATTGTGTTGTAGCTCCTCT